>NC_086153.1:88244599-88547630 GCF_035149785.1 Candoia aspera | reverse complement strand
AATATAGTAGGAATGAAAGAAAAATCTTAGAAGGAATTTGGGTTCTGTCATTTGTAGAAGTTTGGGACCCCACCTTCAGAAGACACTTCTTTACTTTTCCAGAGGCCATAAGTGAGAAGAATTGGCTTTACCCAGCAACAAACATTTATTTATTGTATGTTTATCCTGCCCAATAACATGGTTGGGGGTAGGGCTGGTATATTTCTGACAACTGATCGGTATTTACTGTGACTAGGACTTTTCTCTCTTCTTGGCTAGGACTTTAGGAGCAACAGCTTTCATAGCAGTACTATGGAAAAATCATTGATTCATTTACTTGCTCCATTTCTATAATGTTGTAATTCATATACTCATCTTCCAAGTATCATTTGAGCTAACCAGTGTTGCTTTGTTGACTTCAGATTATATTCAGTGTCCTTACTGCATGAGGAGGTTTAACGAAACTGCCGCAGAAAGGCACATCAACTTCTGCAAAGAACAAGCTGCCAGACGATCCTTTGCCCCAGGCCAGAAAGGAGGCAAACCAGCTTCCGTAAGTAGTTGGACTCTGTTCAAGCTCTTTGCTTCCACCATTTTTATCTCATCCTTTTTTGAAGGAGCATTTGAGGGAATATAAATGGCAGAATTTTGACCAAACTCCTTCTCTCATTTTTGTGGCTCATTCACATCGTAAGTATTCTCAAGGGATTTTTGTTAAGACAAAATCAGAGTTAACTGAGAGCTAGAGTTATGTGGACATAACTGAATTAGGAAAACAATTTAGATGGGAATTTCCCTTCCACAGTGAAGTTTACTGGGGAATACCAAAACATTGGTCAATGTTATAGGTGTCGCTTTATCCTCTTTTATTCTCGCTCCTTTGAGGATTTTTTAAATATAAAAATGATGAACTATATTACACTCTGAGCCTCTGTTGGGACCCTGTTTGGTTATCTCTATTTTCTAGGAAAAACAAGGAGCTCCCAGAAAAGAACCAACTTTAACAAGTGCTGTGGGGACACTACTTCAAAACAGACTGCAAGAAGGGGCAAATACTGGCCAATCTGTAACAGGTAAGAAGCAACATATCTGAAAGAATGTTCAGAAATACCGACGGATGAAAGTCATCCCACCAGAACTGCAACCCCTACAATAATGCAACACTTACAGATACTGTCTATGAAGAGTTTTACATCCAGTATCTGAAATCCTTAAAAATTACCTCTAGAAGATTGTTACATGAACCTAACACTGTAAAATCAAGTTTTGCTACTGACAAGCCAACTGCAATCATTTAAGATTATGTGGTTATGTCTAGTCGAATGTATGGCTTCCTGCTGGGGTTTTTTGGTATTCTGTTCTATACTATTATTTTAAAAACAAGATTGAATGTATAACTTGTTATTCATGTAAAGTGCTTAAAAGGTAGAGAACAAATAACTTGAGGATCTGGGGAAAGCATGTAATATAGATTGAAGAGGTAACTGTTCCCATTGTTTGCTTCCCCAGTTATACCAGCATTCAGATCAGCATACCGTATTTGGGTGAGGTGAAATTAATGTTCAAGATCCTTTTGCTGGCTAATCTTACTCTGGCTTTATTTTAAAGTGAAGTTGCAGAAGTAGCACAAATCATAACAGTCTAAGTAAAGTTCAAAAAGTGATTAGCTATTACGGAACTATGGTCAGATTCCACTGAATTTAATGTAAAATGGCCAAGTCTAGAGTCTGTAAATGGAATCAACAGTGCTTTAAATTGCTTGAATTTGCTGATCATCCTCAGAATATATTTTTCAGAGTTCTTTACAGATGTATTACTGTTTTGAAGGACAGGGTATTGAAACTTCAGCTGGAGCAACACACAAAAAAGCACCCCCTATTCCCTCTGGAACAGAATCTGGGTAAGACACATTTAATTGTGTAAACATACAGGCTACAGTCTAATCCAGCACACTGATCTAAGTGGATTTAGGCCCATACAATTCTGCCCTGGTCATAACATAGGGTATTTTCTAGATAAGTATTTTGCTTATCCAAGATGGTAACAAAATAGGTAAAACTTTAGGTTTATACATGAGAGACATAGCTTTCAATCACTCAGGAGTCATGAAATTCAGCCCTTTGTATTACTTACCCTTTCAGAAAAGATTAAAACAGAAATAACAATTCAGAATTTTGTTACATAGAAGTGAGCTATGAAATGGAGAACCGTAACATTCACTGCATGCTTCGTACCTCTAACATATCATTTACACAACTTGTTCTCATTTATATACATCTGGTTTACTCCAAATACCAAGTCACAGATCAGCTTCATTAAACAAAACTACCGTACTGACAGCTTTCTTTATCAAAGGTTTAGTTATAGAATATTGTAAAATTGTTCCAAAATTCTGATTCTTCCTGTGAATTTTTAAGTCTTCCTGGTCAGCTGATGCAAATTTAACAGTTGCAAGCTAGAGATTCTTTCAGTAGCATTCTTTCCCAGTTTTTTCCATTCTTTTCATCCCATACATACTTACCCAATTTGTTTCCATCAGCCTCTTAAACCAGCTCTTTTTCATAATCCCTTTTATCCTGTGCTACTTGTTCTTGTGTCTTCAAAAGATGCAATCTAACACACACATTAGGAGAACAAATATGGTGTTCAGTAACACATCTGTGAAACCATATTCAGGATCAGACTGCACTTCATTTATCCCCAACATCCATACTCCCTCAAGTTAGGCAGTGCACCAGGCTACTATCATCTGCTTACTTCAGACTATCTAAATTAATGCTTGCCTGCTTTCAGGGTTTCCATGCACGGAAGAAGATAAGAACATGCATACAAGGCTTCTGAATAGCAGCCTTTACTTTTTACAGCACTGGAACGAGAAAGAGCTCAGCAAACCAGCTTACTAATACATTCAGCCTCCCATCTCTCTTAAGACTTGTATGATGAAGTATGAGATAATAAAAATAGCAATGATCGTATTCCATAGTTTTTTTACAGATGGTAAATAATCTTAAGTAAATGAGTGTTTCCTGCTCTATGGCCTATGTTTTCCTACTTTTTTCCCTTCCAGTTTATTTACTTGTCTGTCAACTTCTATGCTGCCTTAATCAAAAAGTGACTCTAGAGAGTAGAACTGTCTCCCAGTTTCTAGCCTGCTGCTTTAAACAACTACACTAAACTGGCTCTTGTAGAACACATTACAATAGCCCAAATGGGAAGTGACTAGGGCAGGGTTTCTCAGCCAGGATTCCATGGAACCCTAGGGTTCCACGAGAGGTCACTAGGGCTTCCCTGGGAGATCACAATTTATTTAAAAATCTTTTTCAAATTTGGGCAACTGCACATGGAAGAGGTTTCATTCTTTATTTTTAGTTTAAGAACACTGTTAATGCATATATCCAGGCCTACACATGAAACAAATAAAATTTTGTAACTTCTGGCCTATATTTGAGCCTGAATGTGCAAGGGGTCCCCAAGGCCTGAAAAATTATTTCAAGGGTTCCTTCAGGGTCAAAAGGTTGAGAAAGGCTGGACTAGGGCCTGCTTATCAGGAAAGGACAAAATTGGCACACCAAATAGATCTGTGCAAAGGCCCTCTTGACCACAGCTGCTACCTTCTCACCGAGGAGGAGCTGAGAATCCAGAAGGACCCCCAAATTATGTATTGGTTTTACCTGGGGCAGTGCCACCCAGTTAAGATCACAAAATAATTTGTTATGCAGAATAGTTTTGCATTAGTCTATTGATCAGTACACTGGTTAATAAATATAACCCTTTGGTTTTGTCATTAAAATTTAAAGTTCAGTAGGATGACCAAGGTGGGACGCGGTGGCGCTGCGGGTTAAACCGCTGAGCTGCCGATCGGAAGGTCGGCGGTTCGAAACCGCGCAGCGGGGTGAGCTCCTGTTGCTAGTCCCAGCTCCTGCACACCAAGCAGTTCGAAAACATGCAAATGTGAGTAGATTAATTGGTACCGCTTCGGCGGGAAGGTAACGGCGTTCCGTGCAGTCATGCTGGCCACATGACCCGGAAGTGTCCCTAGGGACAACGCCGGCTCCAAGGCTTTGAAATGGAGATGAGCACCGCCCCCAAGAGTCGGACTCGACTGGACTTTACGTCAAGGGAAACCTTTACCTTTACTAGGATGACCAAACATAGGAATCCTTGCACAGAATTCATGATACAAATGCCAATTATATAACATATTTGCAATATCCAACCATTTTTACCAGAGATTGCTCAAGGACTGTACAGCCACAATGTGCAAATTGAACAGATTTTAGCACAGTATTAACAGTATGCCAACTGTCAGGGGCTCATTGGTTTGTTATTTTAATTGATCACCCACAGAGTTTTTTTTAAAAAAATGCATCATCTTTTATTAAACCAAATTGTGAAAATGCCTCTCAAGCACTCCAAATGGGAAATGAAGAAAAAGGTGCATTTACAAGTCTTTAAAGCAAGCCACCCCATGCCTGTCTATGCGTAGAAAGCCGCAGCCAGAGAGAAACCATCAGGCCTCGCTCTGCTCGTCTGTCACAAGTCCCCGCAGCCTGCAGAGAGCTCAAGTTCAGAAGGCGTCCTCCCTGCCACGTATGTGTACAAAGCATGTCGGAATCAAGTTAACCACGCAAGTCAACAAGCAGTCACGGGTGGCTTGATGGACGCGGAGCGGAATCTAATGGTTCACCGGGCCAGGTTCCCACCGTCGGCAAGGCTGCGCTCCCTCACCCTTCCTTCCCTCCTCGCTCGCGCGGGAGCGCCGACGGGCTGCACGGCTCCAAGCTTAAGACTCATCGGGCTTGTCGGCGGGTGGCCCGCAAGGCTGCAGCATCTTCTCCATGAGGTTGAAGCGGACGCGGGCCTTGCTTTCGTTCTCGGCGATAGCGAAGTAGTTGAGCAGGTCGAAATGGCCCATGTAGGAGCAATAGGAGTCCCGGTGCTGGTTCACGAGCCACTCCCACTTGGTGGTGTCGGCGTGGCCCGTCCCGATGTACTTGGACTGCAGGTGCTCCAACTGGCTGTGAATCGTGTAACGGTCCGTCATGGTGCGCAAGCCGTTGAGACGCCACCCCGAAACAGGACACTGCGCGCCAACGCTCTTCAGAAGATGGAGCCCAAAGGAAAAGGCAGTCTAACGCAACTTCCACTTCCGGTTTTATGAACCGCAGCTCCCCTAGCCACCCATCGACTGCCATTATCATAATTTGCCGCGAGGTGGGACGGGGCGGGCTTTAAATTCTAAGCAGCCAGTCACATTTGTCTCCTTTTTAAACGAATGGAAGGGACGGTTTCCTTTTTATTTTAAAACGTCAATATAAAAGAGAAGGTCGAACTGTATCTTGGGGGTTGGAGTTTTTGGAGCGGGATTCTCATGTGATACTTGTATCTACTGTATGCACTTTCCGTGGCAGTGGGACGAAGTGCTTTGCTTTGCCGCCTTCTGGGGTTTTTAAAACGACTTTCTAGTTTACAGAGCAGGAATTTCGGGGTAGTCTCCCACGCAAACACTAACCAGGCGGAATTTTGCTTAGTGTCCCAGATAACGCTTCTCCTTGTGGGAAGTTAAGAACTCTGAATATCATCTCTAGATTGAGTTGGATGCTGTGGCTTGTCTGCAGCAGTCCCTCAAGGAGAATTACTGTCTCTCCATTCTTACTAATGGATATGTCTATTAGCTAATCCCAGATTACCCTCTATTGTGCAAGGCAGGTCTTCATTCTCAGACTAGCCAACTGCTTTCATCCAGGGTTTGTATGACAGATGTGAAGCAGTAATTTAAGAAAGCATCTCTCAGCATGTGCCAAATGTTCACAGCTAACTATCTACGGCCAAATCATAAGGATTTGTAGGAGAGATCCTCTTCTAATCTACGTTTTGTTTTTGAAACAGGAGTCGACCCATGAAAGCAAATGGTTTTACTAAACTTTCATCAGAGCAAACCATGGGAACAGATAGCTACTCTGACTTCTTTCATTGAATGAGATGGATATATGCTTGCAATTACTACATTTAAAAAAACTTTTAAAATGTTGCTTGGATTACAAGCAGGTTTGTCTCTAGTTAAAAAGAATAGCCACTAGATGTCAAAATTTCCCACTTTGCACAGAAGTTACATTAATTTGTGTTCTTGGATGCTTGATGCAGCAAAAACTAGTAGAATAGTAACAGGGTGTTTCTAGGATCAGAAACCTAAGCATGAGGTCAATGATTTGAATATTTTAGTCAAAGCATGGGCTTACTGCATTAATCTTTGGCTAATATTTTAATAGTGTAATTTCATGGTTTTAATAACTGGTAATTTTATGTTTCTTAACCTTGTTTTCTGTATTCTATGGAATTATATTTAAAAGTTGGTAGCAGGTTTACAAATGCATAAACTAGCTATCAGCTGCATTTATTTTTGATGCATCTGTGGTTAAGTGGAAGCTAGAACTGCTATCTATTAGAGATGCTTTAATTTGTTTACAGCACTGATCTGGGTAGGGGATGAACTGAGAGGCCTGAATAATCCTTTAGAACTCTAGGATCCATGCTCTGCTTTACATGGGGGTCCCCAGTGATCTCTAGTACAAGGGATGAAGCAGACTTAGACATTTCTCATAATTTCTGAAAAATTGCAGTATCAAATATTCTTTGACCATTTATTTAACCCAGTGTTTCTCAACTTTGGCAACTTTAAGATGTGTGGACTTGAACTCCCAGAATTCCCATGGGGCTGGGGAATTCCCATGCTGGCTGGGGAATTCTGGGAGTTGAATTCCACACATCTTAAAGTTGCCAAGTTTGAGAAACACTGATTTAGCCCAAGAAGCAGCCAGGCTATGAGCCAGTAGTACTGCTGAAGCTACAGTCAGGTTAGATGTTCTCTGATGGGTCTTTCCTATCTCAGTGCATCCATGTTAGCTTATCCATTGGCATCAGCAGAAGAGCTCCAACTACACTTTTAAACTGCCAGATCTGAACATTCTAGGAAATTAAAAACTTGACTTTTGGTACAGCTTGGTTTAATAGCAGAATTTTCAGAGTACAAGGACACTAACAGCTGGTGAAGGATACTGATAGTTGACACTCCCCCTAGTCATGTATAAACCTGCAATTAAGTTACAGAGGAAGATAAAATAAAAATTCAAGCTCTTAAGCTTTTGAAGTATGTAAATCAACAACATGGCATGAAGGAAACATTACTTACATTCATCTTCCCATGCATTACGCCTCCACAAACAACATAGTTTCACTTTGCTTTTTAAAAATGCAGACACAACTTCCAATTTTGCCAGCTGTACTGGCTTGTAGTCTGTTATCAGGCCCAATTCAATATATTGGGGTTGATCTGCATATACGCAGAGAAGGCCTGTGGAGGTCTTCTTCCAAGAGCCTCTGCTGAAGTTAGAAGAATGGCTACAAGAGAGAAGGAGGGATTTTTTTACCATTGGCACCTTGTCTATTTAGTACTTTACCGAATATAGCTTGCCCAATGCCATCCAGTGAGATCCAGGAAGTGTGCCTTCTCTGTCCTAGTGCCTGCCTTCTGGAATGAGATGCCTCCTGAGATCTGTGTGGCTTCCACTCAACCAGGTCTTCTGTCAGGCCCCAAAGACCTGGTCGTTTTCCCAGGGGTTGGTTTAGGTTGAATGGAGCCTCTTATTGGACCTGTTTTTGTCTATGTGTTTGTACTGAGTGACCAGATCCTGTTCCTGTTTTGTTTTGCATTGTGTTTTTATTGCTTATTATAGTGTGAGCTTCCCAGAGTGGGTCTGGGTGGCACCTAAATGGCATTAAATAATAAAATATATTTTATTACATTATTATTACATTTACATTATCCTTGAGAATTATATTTCATAATATTTGCATGTTATATATTTTGTTGTTCACTTTAAATAAATAAAGATCCAAAACAGTCAGTAAAAGGTGTAAGAATCTATGTAAAATTCTAATAAATCAGATTAAGATTAGTCAAATAATTTGATTTCTTAAAGACTGTAAATAGTTAAGGTCTTCAACTATAATCAGAAAAATACAGTTTTTAAGTTACCATGCAGTTCACTGGGTGACTTTGGGCTATTCTTTCTCACCTTTGTCGATTTCACAGGATAAAATAAGGGGACACCCCAAGGAACACCACCTTCAGCTCTGAAAAGAAAGGTAGGAATATAAATGCAACACATAAAAATATGCAAAAGCTAAAATTATGGTAATTTAATTTTAAAACTATGTTTAAAATGTCTACTTCAGAATTAAAGTTTCTTTGATTTTCTGTGAACAGCTAATCTGTGATGACTTATTTAAGTGTCAATCCCTTTGACTACAATTTTATTCCACTTACCTGGAAATAAGCCCTATTGAACTCAATTAGACTGCTTCTGTTCATTTGGCACAATTTGACAGTCATTCCACCTGTTATGTAAATGTAAGAACTGAGTATAGGGAATTCCACTCAAATACTGGAATGAAAATAGATGTTTAAAGACCAAGAGAATAGCTGCAGTAGATGGTTCAGAGTTAGATCTAAATTAAAAATAATAAAGCACTGGAAAATTAAAGTGACTGGTGAAGTATGAATTTGAGCATACTGTATCCTACTAAATATGAAGGAAATAAGAAATAATCATATCAGCAATTGTTGTATTAATATTTGATTTCAAAGATTTAGAGACTCTTAAGGCAATAATATAAGTCCAGAAGAATGTGCTGAACTCCTAGAATATTTGTTATCCTTTAGTGATTAGTCCCATTGATTTCAGTTAGATACAATGTGTCTATTTTTTTACTAAAACCAACCCTGAGTACACTAAGCTATACAGTATTAAGGCTCAAGTTCTCTATGCAAGCAACAAATTTGTTGTCAAATTTAGCATTCATTCTTTTTCAAATAAAAATGATCAGATCTATCAATCATCTTTTTAAGTATAAAATGCATTAAAAACAAAATTAAGTCATCTCCAATCCTTAAATCCACATTAAAGTGAAAGGTGAAAGGTCCCCTGTGCAAGCACCAAGTCATGTCTGACCCTTTGGGGGGATGTCGCTTTCGCAACATTTCGCTGGGATCGAACTTGGGTCATGGGGAGAGTTTCAGTTGCAATACTGCTGCCTACCACTCTGCGCCACACGAGGCTTTCTTAAATCCACATACAGGAGTTATTTCTGAGTAATAAACCCTAACTGCACGTGTCATTAAGTAAGGACCTCACATGAACATGACTTCCAACTTCCTGATGGCTTCCCCATTGACTTTGCTTGTGGGAAGCTGGCAGGGAATGTCAGAAATCACAATCATGTGACAACAGGGATGCTGTGATGGCTGGAACTCTGAGAACCTGTTGTAGATCCCCCTTGTTCAACATCATCATAAGTTTGAAGGTCACTGAATGAATGGTGTAACCTGAGGACTACCTGTCTTGTAAGTGTCCTATGAGCTCTAAACATGCGAATCAGGTTACTTACTCTTTGACAGCCAAAGAGCTGCTCCCCTGCTTCTGCGATCCCTAAACATTTTGCCAAATTATGTTGCCAGCTGAGGTCATCTGTACACTGGGACCTGCCATCTCTTTAGACCACAAGTCAGGAACTTTGCACAACCAGTCTTTGTCTTGCTATTCTTATTATTACTAATTTAATTTATATGGCCACCCATCTCGTCATGGGGATTCTAGGAGGTTAATAGTTTATAAAAATACAATTAAAAAACAAACATTGAAACAACAGCACATACAACTTGTATGACAGCCAAGGCAAAAATAATTCTACAGTAAATAACAACAACCACATAGGTTCAAACTAATCACCTGGCCCCCAGGCCCAGAAAAATATCCATGTGTTCAAAGCCTTCCAAAAAGCAGGCAGGTTGGAATTAATCTAATCTCAAGGGCTGTTCAGGCTCTGTGACAGAAAAGGCCTGTTTTCTGGGTCCTGCAAGGTGACATTCTTTAATTGACAGGATCCACAGCATGCTTCTCCTGCCAGACCTAATGGGATGGGTAGAAACAATCCGGGGAGACAGTCCTGCAAATAACGTTGCAGCAATCCACAGGAGGAGGTGACAAAAGCATAGTGACCATTAGCATTGCCTCCCAGTCTGGGAAAGGGTGCAACTGGTGCACAGATCCAAGTTATGCAAAAGCCCTCCTGGCTATAGCTGCCACCTGCTCCTTGAACAGAGATGAAAGTCCAGGTAGACTGCAAGATTGCACACTGGTTCTGTTTAGGTTACAGCATCCCCATCCAAAACCAAAGATGGGAAATTAGATACAGGAGATCCTAAAACTTGGAGCCACTCAATTTTACTAGTGTTGAATTGCAACCTGTTCTTCCTCATCCAGGCCCTCCAGCCTCCAGACACCAAGACAGGACCCCACAGCATCACTTGGTCCATGCAGGGCAGAGATGACCTCATCCCTTGGCTTCATGTAGATGTTAAACAGGAGAGCATTGAGCCCTGAGAGACCCTGCAAAGCAGGGGCAATGGGCTAGGTTTCCCCACCACCACATAACACCTATTGACCATGGAAGAAGAACGAGAACCAGAGTAACATTATGCACTCCCACACTCCCAATCTCTGAAGACAGTCCATTGAAAGCTGCTGAGAAATCAAGGAGAGCTAGGATGGATGCACCACCCCCATTCTGCTCCTACCAGAAGTCATTTACAAGCACAATCAATGCTGTTTTGGTTCTCTACCCAAGTCTGAAAACCAACTAGAAGGGGTCCAAACAATTCATTTATTTCAGAGTTCTTCAGCATGACTACCTTCTCAACAACCTTCCCTAAAATGTGAAGATTGGAGACAGGATGAAAATTGTCCATCATGGCTGAGTCCAGCAATAGCTTCCTGAGGAGGGGGCAAATGTTGCCTTCTTAAGTACTGGTGGGACTACCTCCTCTCTCAAGAATGAATTTACTACCACCAGGACCCAACCATACATTGTCTCCCAGGAAGCCTTAGCTAACCAGGATGGAGATGGATCTAGTATACAGTAGCTGAATTTAAAGTTCCAAGAACCCCATCCACTTCATCATGATTCACAGGATCAAACTCATCCCAGATAACCAAGCCAGACTGAGCCTCAGTCATCTCCGGAGGACCTGCTTCAAGGCTAAAGTCCAGCTTGGAGCAAATCTGAGCAACTTTATCTGACAGATGCCTAGCATGTTCCTCACAGCAGCCTGCAAGAGAACCTCTAGTTCCATCTTCCCTAGGAGGGACTGAAACATTCTAAACAGAGCTGCCAGGCAGCTATCTGCAGATGAAATAAGGGTGAAGAAATACTGATGTTTTGCCACCCTTACCATCTTTACCACCATGAGAAAGACCTGGCTTGTGCTTATTGGGTTCACCCTGTGTCATCCTCCAGCAGTGTTCTAGACGTCTTATCTTCTGTTTCATCTCCCTCAGCCCTTCTGTAACCTCTGCACCTATGATGATCAGGACAGATTTGGGAGGGGGAGCTATTCATTCCAGTAGCTGGTATTTTCTCAGTTACAATTGAGAGCAGCAGCAGTAAAGAATTTTGCAATAATCTCATCTGGAAACAACTTTGGATGTTCTACTCCATCTAGAATTCACAGCATGATGAAACTGAGCATCAGATGAAGTCCAATAATAATAATAATAATAATAATAATAATAATAATACTACCACCACCACCACCACCACCACCAAAGGAAGATATGCTTAAGATCTGCTATTTGTACCTAGAGATAAGGAGAATTTGCATCTGGGAAATTTATGTATCAAAGGATGAAAGCAAGTTGACCAGCCAATTTACATTAATAGTGCTGTACATTAGGGGAAGATGCATAGAAAGCTTATAGAATACATTATATTTAAAGGGCTATGAAATTTTCTATGATTTGCAAATAAAATCTGTAGGAAAAAGTCCTGTTGGAATACTGCCCTGCCAAGATGGACAATAAAGCTGGCAGGATATTTAATGCTACGTGTGTCCCCAGGATCTAATTCAGGGTTTCCTACTTCACTGATCATATTGATGCAATATGAACCTGCTTGGCAATTCTCAGGTAAGCGATGAACCTTAAAAGCCAAGGGTGGATACCAAGTTGTAATTCATACAGAATGCAGAAGGTTTCCACCTGTTGCTTACTGTTAAATCTTTGAGGCATAAATGTAAAAAAAAAAAAAAAAAGGAAATGCTAATTCAATAACTAAATAGAATAATCTGCTTTCTTGCATTAGGCAAAAATACATTTTGCTCTCCTCTTATACATGAATCTATAAATGGGGGGAAACTCCAAACATTTTTTTCCATTCCATGTAAGTGATTGAAGGGTTTTGTTTGCTTAAACAGAACAAGGCAATCTGATGGCAATTGGCACCAGTGTGCCCACAGTTCTTTTTTCTTGTCTCTTCCCAAACCCCTTGCCCCACTCCTCTCTTGATTAATGTTTTAAAATATTATTTTAATTTTAAAAAAATAACAAATGGGAAGCAAGGCACCAACCTCCACATATTCTTTATTTACAAATATACCGCCAGGCCTATACAGGTGTTCTTTGAAAATAAAAAGGGTTGATGTCTATAGCCCAGTACTTATGTGAGATTATGCACAATTGCCAAGAAGAAAGAAAATGATAAGGTGGGGTTGGGGAGAGAACATGTTGGGAAAGGCATAAAAAAGAGATGATGTGGAGCACCATGTATACTGAAATGATTTTACGATTCTAAATGTACACACTAGAAAAATGTTTGCCAGCAAGGCTGTGGTAACCTCAAGTCTTTGGTCAACCTAGGGTAGCCTTCCTTGGCTTCATACCTTGGACTATGCATTGGGATCACAACTCCTAAAATTCTGAGTTACCATAGCTCATTGACGTGCTGGTTAGAAAAGAATTGGAACCATAGTCCCACTATATTACTACAGGTGGCAGTACTTGGCTGACCTTTTGTTGTTGTTTATTCGTTTAGTCGCTTCCGACTCTTCGTGACTTCATGGACCAGCCCACGCCACAGCTTCCTGTCAGTCGTCAACACCCCCAGCTCCCCCAGGGACAAGTCCGTCACCTCTAGAATATCATCCATCCACCTTGCCCTTGGTCGGCCCCTCTTTCTTTTCCCTTCCCTAGCATCAGCACCTTCTCCAGGGTGTCCTGTCTTCTCATTATGTGGCCAAAGTATTTCAGTTTTGCCTTTAATATCATTCCCTCAAGTGAGCAGTCTGGCTTCATTTCCTGCAGGATGGACTGGTTTGAACTTCTTGCAGTCCAAGTGTCATGACCTCGTTGCAAGGCACAAAGAGCCTCACAACGTGGATCATGATCATTAAGGAAAAGGGGGAAGAAGATAATCAAACCAGGGATTAACACAAGCACCCAAAGACACCCACACCCATGATCCCATAAACAACTGAAAGGAGAGACGTCAGAGGAGTGAAGATAAGGAGCACATGGTGCCCCGGAGGACACAACCGTTGCAGGGAGACAAAGAGGACACCGGGGAAAACGCCCAAGCAGCCATCAAGGGTCCCATCAAGAGGGATCGGGGCATCGAGGGGTGGGGAAGCCCGGGGCAATACAGGAGGGTATAAAAGGGGCACCCCCACACTACCTACCCCGTTCCCGTTTTTCGTTCTGTCAGCTATCATTCCAATAAACCAGAAATCCTTAATATCCATTAAGTGAGTCTGTGTCTTATTGCGAAGCGAGGCTGGCCCTGACATAAAAACGGGAACCCCCAAAATTTTTTTTTTCCACCTGGTACCTATCCAACAAGTTTGTGAGGGACCCAGCCAGGCATGGAGAACCAGGAACCGAGGAGGCGCAACCCTTCGGCGCCCGGCAACGAAGCCCCGCTCTCGCAGGGCGGGATGCAGCTGAGGTCCGGGCGATGCAACGCCCCGGTAAGTATGGGACCCAGCTGGGGGGAAGCAGCGGGGGAGGGACCCACCCCGGCGCCCCGGAGCCCGCAAGGCACCGGGGGCGAGACGAGGGGACCCTCTCCAAGCCCGCAGGCAACCCTGGAGGAAGCGCGAGACGAACCGCCACCTTGGGCGCTCGAAGGCGAGGGCGCGCCTGGCACCGCGGCGGGAACGAGGGACGATTCATCCTCTACCACGGCCAACGGCGAGGGCGAGCGGAGCGGCGAAAACCTTGGCGGGAAGCCGGGGACGGCGGAGAGGCTCGACGCGTTGGAGGAAGGGATGCAGGCGGTGCGGCAGATGCTCCAACAGCTGACGGCGGCGCAGGGACTCTGCGACGGAGGCGGCGCAGAGGCACCCCCGGACAAAAGGCGGCAGGGCGAGCGGGGCGGCGGTGACGGCGGAACCCGACCCAAGGAGCCCAACCGACGACTGGAGGCGCACCGGGAGGCGAGACGGGGTGGAGACCCAGCGGACGGCGGCGACCACGGCGGGACCCGACCCCAGGAGGCCACCCAACGAGCGGAGGCGCGCCCGGACGTGAGACGGCGGGACAACCTCGGCGGCGGCGGCGTCCGGCCCCAGGAGCCCACCCCACGATGGGAGATGCACCAGGCTGAGAGGCGGAGGGACGACCCGGCGGGCGGCGACGGCGACGGCGGAGCCTGGATCCAGGAGCCCGACCGAGGGAGAACACCCCGCCCTCCCCCCCGAGCGACGGGACGACGACCTTGTGAGGAGACCCAGAGAGAGGCACCAATGCCGCAAGAGAACCGGAGACACTCCGACCCGCAGCAGCTCCCGCAGAGCCCGAGGCACGACGCAGAGGGGGCCAGGAGCCAGACCAGGACACCCGCCAAAGACTTTGGCATAAAGTTCGATGGGGACCCCTCGAAACTTTCCTTTTTTTTGACTAACGCGAGGTACTACCTCGAAGAATGGGGTCCCTGCTTCAGAACTGAGCGGGGAAAAATCAATGCCCTGGCCATAAAATTAAAAGGGCGGGCCGCCGATTGGTACGTCCAATTGTGCCAATCAGGCGCCCGGGCGCTGCAGGACAGCACTGAATTCCTGCAGGCACTAGAAAGGCACTTCAGGGACCCCCTGGAGCAAGAAAAGGCAAAAAGGGCGCTAGAGACACTTAGACAAAGCCCGCGCTCCGTGGCTGAGTATGCCATGGAGTTCCAAGCCCTAGCCGGAAAAGTGGACACTTGGTCTCAATCGACACTGATTGAGAAGTTCAAACACGGACTCAACTTAAACATCCTCCGGTGGGCACTTGGCCGCGACAACCCCAGCTCCCTCACGGGGTGGATCCAGCTGGCAGCGGAAGCGGAGAACGCTCACGACACGTTCCTCCACGCAAGGAGGGAAACGCAACAGATGGAGACAGCGAGACCCCCACGCACCAGCGCAAGGCAGGTGAGGGCGAGACCCCAACCCTGGAAGGAGGAACGGGACAGACGCTTCGCTAAAGGGCAATGTTTCACGTGCGGCAGGGAAGATCACAAAGCAGCCGCATGCCCCAAAACAACGCCCAGAGAGAGCCCAAGGAGGGCACAAACAGCACCAACCCCAGCACCAAGAAAGTGACCAGCAGCAAAGGGGGAGTACCGATGCAGACACGGCCCCTACAGTTCAGAGGAGGAGAAAAGCAACCCCGATGAGGCGGCAGGAAACGACAACCACCTGGCCTAAGGGGCGCCGAAGGACAGGTGGAGGACACTGACAGGCGCTTCGACAAAGGGGTGAGTGAGGAATGCCCCACCCTCTACGTCCGTGTCACCCTCACCCATCGAAATAAAACCGAAAAGGTCTGGGCACTCATTGATTCGGGTTGCTCCAAAAGCCTCATGCACCCTGACCTGGCAGCCGCACTCGACCTCTGCTGCTATCCACTTCAGCACCACCTGGTGTTCTCGCAGCTCGATGGATCTGCAGCGGGAGGGGGCCCGGTCACCCAATACACCGGAGAAACCGCGCTACGGCTCGGCAGCCACGAGGAAAAATTGGCTTTCATCGTGGCACCGGTGGGGCAACCCCGACTCATACTGGGGATCCCATGGCTCGTGCAGCAAAACCCAGTCATCAACTGGAGAATCAGAGAGATTAAGTTTGCTGACGGGCGTTACCAAGCACCTTCAGGGAACAGGGTTCCCCGAGCAGCCATGGGGGGGGCGACGACGACTGCGGAACACAGAGAGACAGCACTGCCAGAGGGACTGCCAACCAAATACGGGGATTTCGCCAACGTTTTCGGCGAGAAAGAGGCGGACAAACTCCCCCCCCACAGAAAGACGGACTGCACCATTGAACTGGTCCCGGGGGTACCCCTACCCAAACCAAAAATATATGCTATGACCCAGCGAGAGCTAGCTGCATTAAGGGACTTCATAGACAAAAATCTGGCGAGAGGTTTTATCGAGCCAGCAAACTCTCCAGTGGGAGCGCCAGTCCTCTTTCGCGAGAAAAAGGACGGGTCATTGCGGCTCTGTACAGACTACCGCGGATTAAACGCAGCAAGCATTTCAAATAAATACCCCTTACCCTTAATAAAGGACATTTTGTCCCACCTGGTAAAGGGTAAGGTATTCTCCAAACTGGACATAAGGGAAGCCTACTACCGCATACGGATACGGGAGGGGGATGAGTGGAAGACTGCTTTCAATTGCCCATTGGGGGCGTTTCAATATAAAGTACTCCCATTCGGATTGGCAGGAGCACCGGGGGTATTCATGCAGTTAATTAATGAGGTCCTGCGTGACCACCTTTTTAAGGGGGTTTTGGTTTACCTGGATGATGTATTGATCTACACAGAAACAGAACGTGAGCACGAACGCTTGGTAAAGGACGTGCTCAAGAAACTTCGCAAGGCAGAGCTGTTTGTAAAGCTCTCCAAGTGCGAGTTTCACAAAAAACAAATTGACTACCTAGGGTATAGGATTTCTGCTAAAGGGATAGAAATGGACCCCAGCAAGGTCCAAGCCATCCTGGCGTGGGAACGCCCACGCACGAGGAGACAGCTGCAAAGCCTCCTGGGATTCACTAATTTCTACAGGGGGTTCACGCCCAGGCTGGCAGAGACTATTTTGCCCCTAACTACGCGGTGGCGCTGCGGGTTAAACCGCTGAGCTGCCGATCGGAAGGTCGGCGGTTCGAAACCGCGCGGCGGGGTGAGCTCCCGTTGCTCGTCCCAGCTTCTGCACACCAAGCAGTTCGAAAACATGCAAATGTGAGTAGATTAATTGGTACCGCTTCGGCGGGAAGGTAACGGCGTTCCGTGAGTCATGCTGGCCACATGACCCGGAAGTGTCCTATGGACAACGCCGGCTCCAAGGCTTTGAAACGGAGATGAGCACCGCCCCCTAGAGTCGGACACGACTGGACTTTACGTCAAGGGAAACCTTTACCTTTACCTAACCTGCTAAAGACTAAGGGCTTGGGGGACACGCGCAAATCGAGGAACCCGGGGGCGCTACTGAATTGGACAGCTGACTGTCAAACGGCTTTCGAGAGACTGAAAACCCTCTTCACAGCTGAGCCAGTGTTACAACACCCCGACCCCACCAAGCCTTTTGTGGTGCAGGCAGATGCCTCCAACTTTTCCATCGGAGCCATCCTGCTCCAAAAGGACTCCGACAACCACCTAAAGCCCTGCGCCTACCTTTCCCGCAAATTCTCCGAAACGGAGCGGAGATGGCACGTATGGGAAAAGGAGGCGTTTGCAGTGAAGACAGCCTTGGAAACGTGGCGACACCTGCTGGAGGGGGCCTCCTGCCCCTTCGAGGTCTGGACAGACCACAAGAACCTGGAGGCACTCAGCACACCAAAACGACTCAGCCCGAAGCAGGTGCGATGGGCTCAGTTTTTCAGCCGGTTCAATTTCACGCTGAAATTCATACCGGGCAAGAAAAACTTCTTGGCAGACGCCCTTTCCCGACGGCCACAGGACGACACGCAAGCCTCCGACATCGTAGGAACAGTATGGACCGAGAAACAGCTCGGCTGCCCAGCTGTCACGCGGAGCCAGACAAGGAATCAGCGCACGCCAGCACGAACAGCGGGGAGCGATTGGAGCCGACGCTCAATTTCACCGAACTGGCAACAAAGACTCACACAAGCACTACAGCAAGATACATGGTTGCAGAATAACCAACAACATGTATCTTTCAAAGACAACATCGCCTGGAAAGAGAAAGCCTTGTACGTGCCCGAATCACTGCGGGGGGAAATCTTACACAGAGCGCACGATGACAAATCTGCAGGGCATTTTGGGTTTGCAAAAACCCTCCACCTAACGAGGAGGCAATTTTGGTGGCCAAACCTCAGAAAGGACGTAAAAGACTACGTAGGCAACTGCCCCATATGTGCCACCACCAAACGTAAAGGAGGGAAACCCCACGGGCTGCTACAGGCGGTAGCCAGCCCCTCCCGGCCATGGGAAGAAATTTCCATGGATTTCATTGTGGACCTCCCACCCAGCCAAAGAAAAACTGTGATATGGGTGGTAAAAGACTATTTCTCGAAACAAGCACACTTCATCCCGTGCGCGACTATCCCCTCCGCACAACAGCTGGCACGTTTATTCCTAACACACATATACAGGATCCACGGCGCCCCCTACAGGTTGGTGACCGACAGAGGCACACAATTCACGTCAAAGTTTCGGCGGGAATTTTTAAAACTAATCGGAACCAAGCAAGCACTGTCCACTGCGTGGCATCCAAACACGGACGGATCCACAGAGATCCTAAACTCAACACTTGAACAGTTCCTGAGGGCATTCATAAATTATCAACAGGACAACTGGGTAGACCTACTACCTTTTGCAGAGGTGGCCTATAATAACGCGGTACACCAGAGCACTGGCCACACCCCTTTTAAGGTGGTCTATGGAAGGGACTTTGTACCGATACCAGAATTGCCGCAACCTGAAACCCTGCCCTGCTCACCAGACGATTGGGCGGCACAGCTGGCAACAACCTGGCCAATCATCCAAACGGCCCTAGCAGACGCACAAACAACGTACAAAAAATATGCGGACAACCACAGGGCGGAGGCACCGAACTACAAAGTGGGAGATAGGGTCTACCTCTCCACTAAGTTCATAAAGACCTCGCAACCCTCGAAGAAATTGGCACCGAAATTCATTGGACCTTTTAAAATCATACAGGTAATCAACCCAGTTACTTTCAAACTGGAACTGCCTTACAATTTGAGACGGGTCCACCCAGTGTTTCATTGTGCACTACTGAAGCCAACGAGCACATCCAAATGGCATACGGAAGAACCTCCACCCCCACCCATAATGATAGACAACCAACAACATTTTGAAGTAAAAGAAATACTGGACTCAAGAAAGCAAAGAGGAACACTACAATACCTCGTGAGATGGAAACATTTCTCACACCCAGAGTGGGTCCAGGCACGACACGTCATGGCTAGACAACTAACAAGACAGTTCCATGAGGCATACCCGGAGAAACCAGCACCATAGAACATCTTTGGGGGGGCAGCATGTCATGACCTCGTTGCAAGGCACAAAGAGCCTCACAACGTGGATCATGATCATTAAGGAAAAGGGGGAAGAAGATAATCAAACCAGGGATTAACACAAGCACCCAAAGACACCCACACCCATGATCCCATAAACAACTGAAAGGAGAGACGTCAGAGGAGTGAAGATAAGGAGCACATGGTGCCCCGGAGGACACAACCGTTGCAGGGAGACAAAGAGGACACCGGGGAAAACGCCCAAGCAGCCATCAAGGGTCCCATCAAGAGGGATCGGGGCATCGAGGGGTGGGGAAGCCCGGGGCAATACAGGAGGGTATAAAAGGGGCACCCCCACACTACCTACCCCGTTCCCGTTTTTCGTTCTGTCAGCTATCATTCCAATAAACCAGAAATCCTTAATATCCATTAAGTGAGTCTGTGTCTTATTGCGAAGCGAGGCTGGCCCTGACACCAAGGCAATCTCAGAATTTTCCTCCAACACCACAATTCAAAAGCATCGATCTTCCTTCTCTCAGCCTTCCTTATGGTCCAGCTCTCGCAGCCATACGTTACTACGGGGAACACCATTGCTTTAACTATGCGGACCTTTGTTGTCAGTGTGATGTCTCTGCTCTTAACTATTTTATCGAGATTTGTCATTGCTCTTCTCCCAAGGATTGGCTGACCTTAGGTGATTCTATAAAAGTTAAGCAGGGTTAGTTCTGGTTAGCATTTGGATGGGAGACTTCGAGGATATCCCAGATCTGTAAGTTAGGATGGGAAGCTGAAAAACATCCCAGAGGAAATCAGTGGCAAACTAATTCCATATTGTTGCCAAAAAACCCTACATGACCTGTATGTATAGGCCCTAGGTGTTGGGTTCGAACTGAGGCAGGCATTACTTTTTAGTCCCAACATATCTGGACGTCATCAGAGAAGGAGTGCTGATCTAGGCAGTTGTTTGTATTAATTGCAAATGTTTTGACTGCTCTACAACTCACCTCTTAACTTTGGCAGGCCATGGAAACTACGACAGGTGTGGATGCTTTTGTTGGCTTGAAAATCAGAGCAGATCTATCGAAGAGCTGTGTACAGTTTCTGAGTTACAGCTTGGCCACTGTGAGCTAATGGCTAAAAACATGCAAAGAAAGACAAATAATAGTAACTGGTAACAGAAAGATGCTTTAAGAATTAGAGCAACCGTTGCGAGGACACTGAGTGTATATTATGAAAATAAATTAATGCTGTAGTACAGTTTTAATGTGTTTCAGAGAGACTTTCAACATTACTGTTCTCTGTTTCAGGATGCACATAGACAAGCAAATCAAAGCTGGTAGAATGCTGAGTTGTGAAATCTTTTTTCACTCTGGTGAACGAACTTCTGCACACACATACCTTTTAAAAAAAATATCTTGTTCTTACTCAAAATATTTACCATACCAGTTTCAATATTAATAAACCCTTCAATGCACTATTTTCATTGCTACTTCATAATGAAGGATGGTGGGAAAAGATTCTTCCATCTGCTGTAACCTATTTCTAGCCTCAGTGAAGGATTTACCAATTGGAGCATAGAAGCTCAGAAAACTGGATGAATTATTTCTTTGTTTAATCAAAGCCAGTTGATTTGGGAAATAATTCTAATTGTTTGAGGTCATCTAACATTTGTTTCAATATTCAGAGCCTGGCTCTGAGCATGGGAGAAAATGTACTCCTATTTTGTTATTGTTCCTGTTCTTCACTGAATAACTGTGTTTGGACCACAGTGAAAAATGCTTGTTCAGTTAGTCCTGTAAAACAGGTACAGCGAGGATTCTTATTATGTATAGGTTCTTTCTGGAGCAAGAGACAAATACAGGGTTATTGTGGACCAAACCACAATTGTCTTTGGGGTTGGAGCACTATTCCACTGAGAATAGATGTTAAAAGTCTCCAGTTTTGTTCCTAGCTTTGTACTACTCTTCTTGCAATACTGCTACCATTAAAAAAAAAGCATGACAGCAGGTGAGGATAGTTTTCAAAGAGGAAAAGGTAAGTGCATCTAGTATTGCAAAAGTGTGGTGATCGTGTTTATGATAATGTAATCAGGCAACATGGTCTGGTTTAGATAGGAAATGTCAAGGCTCTATTTGTGTGACCAACTCAGTTGTATATGATTTGACCACAGCATGTCTGCATTCAGGTAGAACTTCTGTGCAAATCAAAGTATTTTGTTAGAAGACAACTAGAGCTGTACTGATCATCTAGGGTAAATGAAAATTGGGAGGGACACAGTTAAAGTGAAGAGAAAGGTATCAGTTCAATTAAAGCCCCCTTAAAATCCCAGCCTCGTGTGGCGCAGAGTGGTAGGCCGCAGTACTGCGACTGAAACTCTCCCCACGACCCGAGTTCGATCCCAGTGGAAGCTGGATTCTCAGGTAGCCGGCTCAGGTCGACTCAGCCTTCCATCCTTCCAAGGTCGGTAAAATGAGTGCCCAGCTTGCTGGGTGTTGGAAGTTCTGGCAAATCTAGCATGCCTCATTAACATGTAAATTCCTGTCCCCAGTCCTGCCCAAATTCCACCAGAACATGACAAACTGCTTTTAAAGCCAGAAAGAGACATTCCTATATATTGTTGCTAGTTCTGCTAGTCCCACAATGCAACTCTGAGGAAGCTGTTTGTTGCCACTCCCACTTCCTCTTTCTCTCTTCCTTCTCCACCAGAAGCAAGCACACAGATGTGTGCTGCTCTCCTCCATTCTGGGCACCATGTGGTGGGCTTGGAATTCCCCTTTCTTCCATGCAGCTCTTGGCAGCTGTAGGGCTGAGAGTTTAAGGCATAACTAAGTATGTAGGAAGGAAAGAAGAACAAAGGAACTTCATCTTTTCCACCAAGATGGATGTAGCAGAAGCAACATTACAGTCAGTAAGAAATTCTTTTACTTCTTAACCTAATATGTCTAAGCATGTGATCCTTCATGCTTGGGAGGGCTGAGTGTGTAAGATCCATAACCTGTATTTCTCTGGCATGCTCATTGAAGCTATCGAAGATAATTTTCTTTTTCTGTGCCAGCTTCTCAGCTGTGTTATAAGCTCTGCTCCATGTCAGTGGTTCTAGCAGGCCACTAAATTGGCTTCATCGGGAAGGTGACGACTGGGGAAGGCAATGGCAAACCACCCTGCTATAGCCTGCCAAGAAAACGTTGCGAAAGCAGAGTCCCTCCAAAGGGTCAGACATGACTCGGTGCTTGCACAGGGGACCTTTCACCTTTCAAAACCCCTTAAAGAAGTTTAAATTTTAAGCAACAAGGTGGTTCCATTCATTTCAATGAAATTTAACCAAAAGTAGTTTAAAACAGGATTTCTTGTATTCATAGAATTCTAAAAGTTGGAAGGGATCTCAAAAGCCATCTAGTCCAAGCACTTGCCAGTTCAGGAAATTATTGGAGGGAAGTATTTATTTCAAAACTAAATATAAACGAAACATTATATTAGCATATGAAAATAGAATACTCCCCAGCTGGAATTAAACAGTACTCATATAATTAATTCCAGTGTTGTAATAACAGACAGATAACTCAGAGGCAGTTTCCTCAATAAAATAATGCTTGTAATGTCTGACAAATAGTTTGCACACATTTTCATACTACACCAGATTCCATTTCAAAAAAAAAATGGAATAATGCTATTTCTGATGTGTGTGTGTGTGCGTGTGTGCATGTGTGTGTATGTATATATGTTTGTGAGTCAAAGGAGAAGAATTTGCAATTCAAGGATCACTCAACTCTCTCAGCCTAATTCCAAATAACCTTCACCAGTGATCATACAGATCTTTGGCAAGAATGATCCACAGTAGCCACTCCCCTTTACAAGTAAGTGGAGCAAGGAGTACATGGAACTAATAAAAGAATTAGTCTTTTTATTTAGGTCTAAATGTTGCTTCAACCAGAAAAAAAGTCTTGTTGAAGCAAATGACTGAAACGTTACCAGATTATCTATCCCAACCTTCCCCAATCTGGCACCCGATGTTTTGGGACAAGCTGGCTGGGAATTCTGTCTCACTACATCTGGAGGACACCAGGCGGGCAAAGCCAAACTATTCTAGTACTGGCTTCTTTATTAATTTCAGTGGGTGAAGATCCACGTGAACAAGGCTTTGAATTCACAAATAGATACACTGATCTGAACACACTTTCAGAATTAATGGGTCATATTATCTGCACAAACTACTTACTGTTACATCTCACTGAGCATTATTAATAAGTACTTGCAGAACAGTTACAATAATACGAACTCTGTATGGATGTTAGGTTTTATGCTATAACCAAAACCTACAGTATAATCTGCATGGGTGGGAAATGGCTCAAATCTAACTTAGTCATATTGAACTTCAAAAGGCGAAATGAATCATCAGAGGAAGAGGATTAGTTGAAAGGACACAAAAAGACCCAGTTCCTAAGGTCAGATCCTTCCAGAGAGATAGAGGCAATCTAAACTTGCTGCAGTAAACCAAGGTTTTACCACTGTACTGCAGCAAGTTCGGTTTTACAGTGGTAAACCGAAAATCGAGTTCTCATTTTTAAAGACAGCACAAACATTAACGGGGAAAATGTTTCTTGTTCTTTTTGCCTCCAGCCTCTTTATCACACATTCTGGTTTTTTTCCTAGTTGTCCTGATTCTAAGTCAGCAATTGCCTACTTCTGTTATCTTGGGCACACTTTACCCTTACATCTGTAAAAGACTGGCATTTGGGGTGTAAGAAGAAGAATTGCTTCTGAATTTTATGTGAGTTTCTGTTACAGGAAGAAGACATAACTTCCTGGCTTCAGAGTGCATCTATCTGTGGCTGAAAATCCCCAATTCAACCCCCCAGGTCTTGGATAAAAGGATCAGGAAGCAGGTGGAATGAAAGAACCTAGAGCAGTGTTTCTCAGCCTTGGCGGCTTTAAGATGGGTGGACTTCAACTCCCAGAATTCCTCAGCCAGCATGGCGCCTGGGGAATCCTGAGAGTTAAAAGTCCACCCATCTTAAAATTGCCAAGGTTGAGAAACACTGATCTAGTGAATTGCTAACAATCCAACCAGACCAGGTTGCCGTGGTGTAGGAGAGCATCATATATTCCAATGGGCTGCCTCATTAAAGCTAGAATATGACTCATGAAGCGATAACAAACATCTCCTCCAAGGCTGAGTAATCCTACCGTCTATGGACCTCCAGAATGCCTGAGCAATCAAATCATAACTGATGCAGAAAGGCAGATGAATGACTGGCTCCCAGCTGAAGCACTTTACCACACAGAGCCTTAATGGGCAACCTCCTTTGGCTGTGATCTCCATGGTCACACAGGGCAGGAACTCTGAAAAAAGTTTATTTACCCACAATTTCCATGTGAGAATAACCCTAACCATAGTTTGGTTTTCCTTCACTTTATTTATGCCTCTTTAAGCGGGGAGGGAGTCCTCTGCTTGATTTATTTATAAATACATCACATGTGGGGGTGTGGGGGTGTGGGGGTGCTTATTCCCCCCCTTTTCTTTCTTCACCCCAGCAGATGAAATGTATATGAATAATCCTTTCAAAAACAGCACGCAAACAATATAATAAAAGAATCTAAAATCAAACCCATATGATGCATGAGATAATGTGTGCATATGTATGTGTATGTGTGCACATGTGTGTGTGTGTAATAGCATAAAAGCATGTTAACCCTGAAAGAACAGTATGAAATCTAGTAACTGCAGTCCTTAGTGGCTGGAGGTGATCTCCTGATTAGGGCATTCTCCTGCAGGAATATGAGCATCTGCTTGGGAGAATGCGTACAAGATCCAACTTGGACTTAAGCCTAGATGGTATTTTCTGATGCCACTGTCTGTACTTAAAAATAGATACAGGAAGTCCCCAGTTTATCCTAGTCTAGGATTTTTAAAGAATATTTTACTCTGTGCCATTTCCCCAGAGTTACTTTAGGAATGTAGTGAAAGGAGAGGATTCCACATTTCTGCTGCCCAAACATGTTGGAGCCTTTGGATCTGATGAACACAAGGCCTTTTAAAGACTCTGATTGCTGGGGGTCGGCACAAATACATTTTGCTGCCTTGAAGGAAATATAGGGCTCGCTTTGAGTACAAGTGGACTCCCCACTACGGGTAGCATCTTTGCACTTTAAATTGACTCAGAGAACAATGGGTTAGCTAACTGAAGCTTCCTGGGCTTCAGAGGAGTACAATACACCCTTGCTAATTATTAAAGCACCCCCTTTTTTCAGGCTTCCATACCTGCCTAAAATAAGGTGTGGCTGCTCTAACAGCTTTATTAAGTTTAATGACTGTCAGCAGCTGCAAATTTTTGCCGGTGTCTAGCAATTCAGAGAAAGGGGTTGGGTGCACCCAGAAGGTCAAAAATATTTATTTCAAATAATTTTTGATGCATGCCACATCAGCCCTGCTGTTTAGTGAAAATGGCAGTAGCAACTTAAAGAGAAAACAAAAGACCTTCAGTGGACATCAGGATGGAACTCCACCTTCTGAGAACCAACAGGTAGCTTCCATTGTTGGACAGAAGGGTGATCTACATTCTTTCTCTCCCAGTGTGGCATATACTATATACTAAGTGGGCACAAAATAAGGGCACACATCTGATTTTCACCAGAAGGGGACAGCTCTGCCCAGCATCAGCTCATCATCACTCCTAATGGAAGTTAGAATCTTTCAGATATGCCAAGTGACTTTTTTTAAGAGTCTTTTGAAGCACCTTATGGCCATTATAAGTAGTCCTCGCTTAACAGCACTAATTGAGTCAGGAAACTCCATTAAGCAATGCAGTCATAAGCTGAAAAAACCACACGACCATGCCACTTAGCAACAGGAGTTCTGGCAGTCCAGGTTGCTGTTGTTAAGTGAGGACCTCACATGACTGCAACTTCTGACTTTCTGCTGGCTTCCCCCTTGACTTTGCTTGTTGGACACCAGCAGGGAAGGCTGCAAATCACAATCACATCACCATGGGATGCTGTGAAGTTGGAGATGTGCTCCAGCTGCTGGGCAACTGGATCTAGATCATGTGACCACGGGGACTCTGTGATGGCCAGAACTTTGAGAACCAGTTGTAAGTACCATTTGTTCAGCGCCATCGTAATTTGAAAAGTCGCTGAATGAGTGGTTGTTAAACGAGGACCACCTGTATTACAAAAATTTGGGAGGTTGCCTCTCACATAGTGCCACAACTATATACGCAAACTGTAGTTAGCTGCTGTAGCGAAACCTGCATAAGCAAAACTCACAGTGCCTCGGGCTTTTGTTCAGCAGTGTAGTTGTGGTTGAAGATTGTCATCCCCAGGTGCAGGCAGCTGGGAATGAGCGCCAGGTCTTGAGATGAACTGCCAGTGAGTATCATAGCAGCAGATTACGGTTGCAGTACAGCCAAAGCAATATTGGAGTGGGGGGCTAATTACAAGGTTGCAGAAACAGATAGAGAAATCTGTGGCAAAGACACAGGGATTCCTCCTCAAACAGCTTCAAAACATTTTGCCAAGTTAAGGGATAAAACGGTTCCCCCTTCAGTTTGCCAGCTGACTTGTACTGTAAAGCTGCCCAAGGGATAGCACCCTCCGTTATGTCTAAGGCTATCTGAGAGGGTAGAAAGTGGGCTACATGGCACACACAGCTGTATTTCAATAGAAATAAGCATCTGGAAGAGCTGGGGAATAAGCTAATGGAGCTCTTGCTCCTTTCTCCTCTAGCACACATCCAGGAATTAGAGCCAGAGGTAGCAGTCTTAGTCAGCCTGACCGTAGGGTCAGCCTTGAAACTAGTCACATTTACAGGACAACAATATTCTGCTGGCCAGAATTTGGGTTCTGCTTGGATTTCTGAGTAAGTGTAGATACTTTTAACATTGTGTATGGCTCTTCCTCCCTTAACATTTGTTCTAGTCTATATGAACACACTGATTCCCTTAATCTTTATATTCCAATCCTAGGGGGTCAACACACCATTTCACCAATTCACTTATACTTGCCCACCTATGGTTAAATGGTTCAGCCTCATTGCGTTGATTTCCCATGCTCTGAGCTTTAATATGCAGACACAAAGATTGTGCGCTTTAAAAGCTATTTTTCCCCCTGATTTTTCATTTAATAGTCCCCATTATAGAAACCCTCCATCTTTCTTACCTTTACCTCCTTATCTGAGGTCCTTATGTCAAGATTTTCATCTCCTACTTCTTAAAGAATTAAATGAAGTAATCAAGCTCAGCGCATTTCAGTGAAACGCAATTTTATCAGTCCTTCTGAGATGCAACATCCCACCCAGCAGTCCTTCATCCATTTAACTCAAACCATAGTCTCAGATACCATATAAATCTCATTTATACCATCTGCCTTGCCAGTCACACACTGGTGATATTCTTCTTTCCCTTTCTAGTTCTCTTCTAGGACTGAATGAAGAGGAAGACCATCTGAGCCCTTGGTGCTTGAACTTCCTTCCTAGATCTTCCAAATACATAATGATAAAATGGTTATTATTCTTTCCCCTATCATTTGTCCCCACGTGGATTAGCAGGAAGGGATAAATCTTAGGTGACATCCCTGATCCTTGCTCCTGACATACAGCACACTTCATAAAGGGTCCAGCTGGCACACATTTATTTGGCTCCTCATAGTAATGACTGCCAACTATCACAACCTTTCTTATTTTCTTATGTGACACAGGTATATCCCCTCTGCCGTTCAGGGACTAATTATCAGGGCAAGAGAATTTGGCCTAGCAGGAGGGAATTGTTTGCAAATATATCAGTAATATAGAGAATGTAATATTGCAGATGCCTTCAGCAGATTAAATGTATGTGCTCTTTTCCTCATCCTTCCCATCTGAGGGTAAGTCTTCTCTGCAGAAGAAGAGGGAAGCACTGGAGCACACAGGCTTTGAAGCAGAACTCAGTACCATTTCCTGCCTAGTCAATAGAGCCAACTTTCTGTTACAAGTGCTATTCCAGAATTGCAATAAAGATATAGTTCCTTGCTGTGTTCGTCCAAGTTTCTGTGGAGTTATAGCCTAGTTTGTGCCTGCATTGGGTGAGCCTGACACCCATCATCCTGTCTCCTGTTCCACACTGTCTCTTTTTCTTCCCCTGAAGGCTTAAAACCTGTTTCTTCTAAGAAACAGCCTTGAAGCTGTTCCAGCAGGACTCCAATTCTATGATTTTTAAGGTCTATTACAAGCTTGCACTTGCTTAGCATGTCATGTAAATTTAGCCACTGTTGTCTTAAACTGTGGTTTATGATTAGAATGTTGAACCATCTAACCAGTAATTATGGAACTCATGGCTTAGTAATGTATGAACCCACTCTGTAAGCGCAAATCAAGTATCAAACTTTCTGAGGGCAATGCTTTCAGTCTCACTCATCCTACATTAACTCCTTGAACACCAGCAAGCCATGTACTCTTACCTGTCAAAGCCCACATTACCCTGGCCTAGACATTTGCCATATTTGTATTTCTGTCCTTCCTTCACAGAAGGAACTGCTCTGCCACTTATTTATCTTTTCACAATCTGGTCTTTAATTTCTGCCTGCTTTCTGTTTTAATGCACTTACCTTTTTTAATACCTACTTTCAACTATGCTTCCTTTTGTGCATTTTTTTTCAAATGCAAAACCCCATTTCCTAAATTAGAACTGTGGGTTTTCTTGAGTTTCTGATGCAAGCCTGGAATTTATTTGTTAGAATTTTTATGTCATCAGGACATTTCAAAGAAGGATTATATAAACTCAGTGTAAGGATAAATGTCTGCAGAAGGGAAACCCAACATGACCAAACTTTTCAGCCTACAAACTGTAAAGGGTACCTTGTGCTGCTTTTTCAAATACTGCAGAATCACAGAAAAAGGGAAGTCCCATTTAAGGCCAAAGTCAAAGGGGTAGCACAGACCAGTCATTATACCATTTACAGGAAATGAATAATTTCACCACCAGCAAAAGAAAGAAAACCTTACACTTCCCAGAACTGCCAAGAGTTACATTAACTATGACGATAAAATCCACAGATTCTTAAATTATTGAACAAGAAAATTACATCTGGAAAGTTCCCCGAGCTAACTCTTGTAACAGAATAAAAAGAGATTATGATAATTCTAAAATTGACACTCTGATGCCTTCATGTGCACAAGCAGTCTTGGAATATTTATTCAGAACTCTCCCACTTTGTTAGTGAAGATGATCTCTAAATAAATGTACATAGAAGTCTAAGCTGGGAAATAACTAGGCCAAATAAGCCATCCAGTTGCATAAGCATGCATAGCTCAGAAAGGAATATTGTAAAAAGTCAACACATATTCAGTGGAAAAATGTAACACTCAATTTATCAGAGTTAGAAAAATAATATATGCCAATACATTTTTGATCATTGCATGAGCTGTTATGGTACTACTCAATATATGTTGGGAAGTAAGGATGTGTATTACAGGAAGAGCAAAATTTAACCTTGCCTAAGGCGACAACAATACAAATGTCTTAGTCCTGACATAGCCTTCTTTTCTGAATATGGGTGTTATGTTTTCTTATGGTGTTTGAGGAGAAAAGAACAACAGAATCTACTTTAAACAAGCTTACTTCATCCTGCCTCTTTTGTAGAATTTTACAGGTAGTGTATATAACACTTTCACCTTTACTTCTTCTGAGCCAAAAGAGAGTAGTGCACTCTGTCTTGTGGTTAGCAGCATCTGGAAGCATGTCTCTGGAAGCATATTATATGCATCTGTGTTTATAAATGGTTACTGGCAAAAAAAAGATGAATAAAATTTAGTATTACAAGATCATGGGTAGTTACAGGGATGCCAGCAGGGTGCAGTAAAAAAATAGATTAAGCTCTGTCTGGTTTTCATGTGTCATGTGTGACATCCGCCATCTTGACCTTTTTTGACCATACCTGGGAAGTTGTCTCATGCCAAATAAAAAACCTTAATGTTGTCTAATAAATTTTCATAAGCAGCAGTGTTCCTCATCCCGTTTCCTGAACTTTTAAACTTTTTGTTTGTATTAATGGTTCCTTCCCATTAATAAAGAAAACATTGCTTTTAAAATTATTTTAAAAATTTGCATATGGTTATACCTACATGAGCAGATCCCCCAAATAGCCCACACCATTCATATAAAGTTGTTTTCCAACATTTATAACATTTATAAAACGTTATTTTACATGCAAAGAGAAAGAGGCAAAAAAGGAAAGGGAAGAAAAGTAAACATGCACACGTTAAACAATGTAACTACTCCCACATATTAATAAAAACTATTCCTCCATATATATTCAAGATGTGTTGTACAATTAAATCATTAACATTTAAGTATGTTTATTTGACAATAGAGAGAAATGGAAAATTAAAATAGAAACTAGTATATGCAGTTCTGATTTCTAAATAGTCCCTTCGAGGTTCCCAGCAATACAGCAGAATGCTTATTCGAATGCACAGAGATGAGTTTTTCAGGGGATTGGATAATGGACAGATAATGACTATTCCATTAACGTCATTGGGTTGGGGTGTGTATGCGTGTGCGCCTATGGTGATAAAATTGCCCAATACTCATTCCTCTTGCCCTCCCTTTAATGTTAAGACTTTGTTTCCAAACAACACGAAAATCTATCAAACCCAAGGAGCCTTCCAGAATGAAATCAATACATGAAATAACTTCTGTCCTGTGCAGACCAAGAACATATCACATGAACTAAAACACCCGAGTAAAACAGATAACTGAAATAGCCTTTACGTTTTGTGTCCATATTTCCTATATTCTCTGCGGGTGATCTGAAGTGATTTTGCCCGACTTTTTGAAAACGAAATTGAGTAGAGCGGGGCGGGGCGTGGGAAATACAAGAAGCCTAATTGCCCTGATGCTGACACCGGGGTTCCAGGACACGCCTTTGCTGCGATGATGCCTCAGGTGAGCCTGCCAAGAATTCCCGCAGATCCTCGACGTGGGGAGCCCAGCACCTGCCGCGCCGCAGCGATCCGGGCATCGCTGCCGCCTTTTCAGGCAGCTGTCACCCAGCCACCCGCCCTTCACAAGATGGGGACTCGTCAGCCCCGACGTGCCAGAGCATCGCTCACCCCTGACGCTGCTCCAGAAAGGAACTGAGGCGGCCAATGGGCTGCGCGCAGGCGGGGCCAGGGGCGGGGATTAGGCGCGCCGCGGGGAAACTCCCAGGACTAGGGGCTTGACAGGTGCTTCTCCCACGAGGCGGGGTATTCTTGGCTGGACAGCGACGCGGCGGGAGTTCGGTTGCTCTTCCCCGGCGCAGGCGGTAAGTGTTTGATTGAGGGGTGGGTTTCCTAGACGGGAGCGGTGGGAGTTCGGGGCGGACGTTTCAAGATGAAGGGGTTGGGGTCTCTCTTGCATGGTCCCAAAGCATGACAATCACGAGTTTTATCACCTTCACTGCGAAGCTATTTTGTATCTATGCACTACCCATTGGCAAATCACTGGTTAGTTTGACAAAATTTTGAGTCTTAAGTTCTTTTCCCCGCTGGAGTTCAGTACGCGGAGGCGGCAGCATTCTGAGCCCTGCTTTCTCAGGAGAACGGTGGAGAAATAAAGGAACTGTGTACAGTTTGGGTCAGCGCACCTCAAAAAAGCCGGAAAAGAAAGGGCTACCAAGATCTGTCAAGAGGCAGGAAAAACTCTCTTGCGAGGAAATGACAACCACAACGTTTGTGGCTTTGGGACTTAGCAAAGAGGCAGAGATGGAAGTGGGGGCACGGTGGAGAGATGTACAATCTTGCTTGGAATTGAGTAACAGAAATCATCCAGGCTGATCATGAGGGACTGAAAACAAATAGGAGGAAGTACTTCACATGCAACACATAGTTCAGCTGTAGAATCTGCTACAAGATGCAGCAGGTAGCTACTAGCTAGAGGGCTTTAAATGGCACGATACACATTCGTGGAAAAATAAGGGTATCCGTGGCTACTAGTCATGGTAGTGATAACACACCTGGTGTCCTACTTTGGGAACAGATTGGACCTAAAGTGGCTCTTTCTTGTGCTCTACAGAATTGGGGTAGACTGTTTGATTTCTATATGAAATAATGGCCTGAGCACCCATGTTTTTTGAAGTTGATAGGTCTAAGTGTAGAGTGAACAGTATTTAATAGAATAACACACCGATTCTGTTGTGAAAGTCAATTCCCGTTGATGATCTGCAGGAATCATTTGTATAAGAATCTTCATTCTGAAACCATGTATGTATTCCCAGATTACCCGTGAAATAAGAAATTGCACTGGACACTTTTCAATAATTATTTTAAACTCAGGCTTTCAATGAGATTACAGTTCTTTTCCTTAGCTGGTTACTTTCAAAGTTTCTCCTTGTGGTTCCTGATATTTAACAGGAAAACTTACTATAGTTCAAAAATTCTTTGTAACATTAAAGGAAACACAAAAGACAACACATGCAAAAAATATAATCCACATTCACCACAGGGTTTTAACCTGGATGTGCATTTAAACTGTGTATATCAGTATATTGTTGTGTTCCTTAATTCACCCTTTGAAATTAATATCATTTGGACCTGAAACTGTACTGTAGGAGAATGTTTCTGCCTTTTTGTTTCAAAATGGAATTTGTCCCTTTATTGTCATGAGCTAAATGGCTAAGTGGAACTTTTTCAGCTTGCTCCATCTGGTACCCACTAGGTGTGTCAGACTGCTCCTTCCGTAATCCCCAGTTAGAATGTTGCTGGCTGGGTTTTCTGCATAGTTGTATTCCGGTACATTTGGAAAGTATCTGGTTGGAGAAGTCTAGATTATCTTGTAAACAAAGTCATTTGGATTTAGATGATTATTTAAAATCTGTAAAGGTATTATTATTATTATTATTATTATTATTATTATTATTAATCTTTTTTAAAATATATTTTGGTTAACTCAAGACAGGGAACATACCTAATACTCCTTCCTCCTCCTATTTTCCCCACAACAACAACCCTGTGAGGTGAGTTGGGCTGAGAGAGAGTCTTCCCCAACATCACCCAGCCGGCTTTCTTGCCTCAGGTGGGACTAGAACTCACAGTCTCCTGGTTTCTAGGCCAGCACCTTAACCACTACACTAAACTGCCTCTCTGTGTATGTCTGTTTAAAATGGATTTCTTCAACAAAGTTTACTCTTTAAGGTGAAGTTTAAGGACTGTGGTTTAAGCTGCAGTTTTAACACATCTGCTTTCAGTCTAAAGTTTATACTCTAAACTCATTACTTATTTGCATCTTAGAGTTCTGGGTCTATTTTCTGCATGCACTTCATCTTTGTTTCTTTAGCACAGTATTTTTCGAACCAAGAATAAGAGTGCTCCAAGGCTCAGGGTCTTCCAAAAGATGAGGTATATCTCATAAGCAGCATTGAAAGATGCCAGGCCAGACTACTGTAGCCCTAGTTACCTCCATCTTGACATTAAATGGTCCAGGCAAGGGGTGTATGTGGGACTGGGAAGAGGTACAGGGCTGGATCTGTGGGAGGGGGGTAGCGTAAGGAGGCCCAAAGGAGATCTAGCCGCTTAGTGGGAAAGATGTGATGTGGAGATGTAAAAAGAAAAGGAAGTAAATTTGGGAGGCCAGCTAGCACAGGTGAATAAGGGTGAGAAAGGGTGCCAATAGAGGTATATATTGGTATGAGATAAGTGAGGTTAGATGCTTAAATCTGCAGCTTCCATTGAAACTGCTCTTAGGACTAAACATCAGGCCCAGAGCTGGGAACTGAAGTCCATACATCTTCAGGCTGCCAAGGTTGAGAGACAGTGATCCAGAGCATGGCAAGTGATTGCTCAGAGACAAAGCATCCAGTCCCAGTATCTGAACTGGCACAGACATGCTGACAATTCTTGGAAGTGGAAGTCTTCAAGGCAACATAATTTTTAACTCCCATTTTTAAAACCAGTTTAGAGCAAAGTGACAACTAGTTAGGCAGGGATACAGTTACAGATACTAACTGTGTTTTTACTTTAAGGATATATTATTCTTTTCTACAACAAAACAATGCTGATTCCCAAATAAATGCTTTTAGCATTAGAGCAGCAGAAGTAAATCCCAGTAGTCACAGTGGTACTATGCTTAAACTTGGATTAAAATGAGATGCAGACTTGCACATAATCAAGAGTATTCTTTTTAAAATCGGGTACAGCACTTTGCTCTAGTATATCAGAAAGCAGTTATAAAACATGGAATGAAAGTGAGGGAACAGAAATGCTAGTTGCATGCTGCATAGCCTAAGAATTGTGACATAGTAGTCTAATACCCCTTCTCTTTCTGCACAGTAAGACTGTGCAGAATTCATGAGCTTCACCAGTGGCTTTCATGCTAAAATACAAATGTGCCTAAGAACTGAATTCAGAATAAAATAGTACTTCAATAGTATTTTCTCAGTGTTTTTACTCTATTCTCACTTTGTTAGTGTTCTACTTTCCCCCATTTTACCAAATAAAGTGGTTCCTTGTTTATTTTATGAAAAGTAAAACAACATTCTTAGGTCCTTTTTATGGATCTTTTCACACCATTATTTGTGACTCTAAAATGCTCAGTAGTATTTGCCTCTTGGGACTTTGCCAAGCAGTAGATGTTCTCTTTATCTGAAAAGGACAAACAGGAATCTATGTTCCTAGCAGAGATGCACAGCAGGCCTTTGATTGCCTTTTGAAGAATTTCAAGGCTGAAGTTAAATGAGAGAGCACAAGGCTTCAAGTCATTTGTTTGGATCCAGAACTCTGTCCACAGAAGGGAGAGTTGGCTGAAAGATCCTAGAGATGCAGTACACTAGTATGTTCTACTCAGAGTTACACAGTTTGCCACTTGATGGAGTCCCTACAAGTTCATCCTTGTCAAAGATGGAGACAGGTTACAGTTATACCTGTCTGTGTCTTAGTTAAGGCACATGTGATTGAAAAATAGCAAGTGTTACTTTTACTGAAATTCAATAAAATAAAAGTTTTTCTGGAAACCCAGTATGAGGTGGCATGTTTACCAATTATTCTTATGTGGTAGACCTCACTGGGATTAAAATTGCAAATGCTACTGATTTAAATTTTATATGACTACCAATTTGCTAGGGATTAAGCCTCACTGAACTCAGTGACTCTTATTTCTGAATATGGAAGAATAGGATGCTGATGATAGTAATTTGAGAAACAGCAACATATTTTCTTCATGAACAATAACTTAACACAGTTTTTAATTTAGTCATTAATATAATGTTTAATTTATTAGTTTATTTTCTTATTTATTTTAATTAATGTTAACATATAAAAAACAATCTAGTCTAAGATTATGGAGCTTTGTTCCAAATTCTAACTAGTTTTAAGATTTCTAGGGAAGGTCTCAGAACGTATGGAGAAAAACATTAGGTCAGAACTAGCCATAAATTGTTTTGTTATTTGGAATGCTATTTTAAATTCTGCATGCATTCCTTGCTTGTTATAAATGGTCAAATTTGAATTTTAGCATTCTGTATGCCTGGGCATGAATATGCATAGATATACATCATGGAAAATGTATAGGATAAAAATAAGAATCTTAAATATGTTGGGAATTTGTGATCAGTAATAGGAGATGACACATTAGTATTTGCGTAATCAACTTTATTACATAATGCAACCAGCACTTGTGAGCATGAAAATCATGAGGCTTAGTGTCACTTGATAGTATATGCCTTATAAGGATAATGTACCTAGTGACTAGGTAAAACAGGTACTGTAATTGAATGTAGAATATAAAGTACTGTCAGTGCTTAGTCATCTTACTTACATATTTTGCTTCTTAGCTGTTACAAGACAACTAGTGGTTAACATGGAAAATTACAAATTGTGTGTCTTATGACTTGCATTACCCTAGTAATGTATGAGTTTAAGAGATATTGAAAGGACTTAGTGATGACATTTGGCACTAGATACAAAATATAAACACAATCAGTTAAGCAGGTAACCTGTTTTTTCACACTTCCTTTATTAGCAGTGGACCTCTCTCTTTTGTTTTGCTTAGATATAATTTAAATAGGGGAGCATAAGCTGTGGTATCCCCCTAAAGCCTTGAGCACAGTTTCTGAAGCTCCTCCAAAGGTTGCTGTGAAATGGTAATTTTTAATGTGACAACAGGGGAAAATTATTTCAAACGAGGTGGTGGTGGTGGGGGTCATATTCACTGTGCAAATCTTTTGACAATCTCTTCTGTATCAGCTTCTTGAAGTGCTAGGTAGAAGCTCAGCATGGTGCCCTTAAGACCGTCTGAGATCTCCTGGGTAGGCACCTGCATGCTCAGAAGATACTTCCGCTCAGATAGCTAAATTATTTGACAGGTCTAGTAATCATTGCATTTAATTAATTTAATTATAAATGTAATCTGTGTCTTGGTTCATGCTACTTTTTGGCATACAGCCTCCAACACAGTATTAAAAGTTGTATCATATCCTCTGCTTAAAAAAAGTTGTGCGCTCCTGGCCTAACTATCTTAGGTCACAGAGCCATTTATCTGAATTTCTTTCTTATTGAAACAAGCTAGCTTCTTACATTCTTTCAGTTATGCTCATGTGTACAATGGAGATGTGATGATCCCAGCTTACCAAAAATGGAACCTAAGTGAACATTCTCTGGCAGATGTTTGATGCCTTTTTTGAAAATGTTCCTAGCAGGAAGACTGGTGACATGTACCTTGAAAGAAGGAGTTAAATGTTTTCTCATTAATCAGTCCCTCTGTTAAAGCCACCACCCCCCCCCCCCGACTTCCCTCCAGGACTGCTGACTGGCTCATTGAATAAAATGTGTGATCCAAATTAGAAGGAGATGGGATTTTCAGTTGAAAAACAATGAAGCAGGAGAAAAAAATATATAAATAACCTTTCCAAATAATGTTCTCTAGCACTCTGACCGTAGATCAATAGAGACTGTCTGAAGAAACCCTTGAAGACTTAAAAAATGACTGGCTAATTCTATGTTGACCCTGAATTAGTGAGCACTAATTCTATTTCTTTAAAAATGGGAGCCCATGTAAGACTTGATCTTGCAGTGCTGGAAAGCATTTGGCCCAGAGAGATCAGAAAAATCACATACCAGGCATTTCTATAAAAATAAATTTATTTACAGAAAGCACAAAAACATATTTACAGGCTAGTGCATTCACACACTCTCAGAGAGAGCCAGGAAGAGAGGCTGGTAGAAAGGAAACTGAAACTAACAAGCCCAGGCAAGCTGCCCTCCAGGCAATTTCCTTATTTGGTCATTCTTTTCACCCCCAAATTAAGGATACTTAAGTTTGACCTTCTCACCCTGCCAGAGTGATTTGTTACCATAGTAACCTTAATTTCTGTAGCAGAAAACAATATACCAACACTTGATCAGTGCTTTGGAAAGTCCTGGTTAGGCCTATGTGTAGGCAGATGCCTGTCTGGAAGCCAGATATCCAATCTCTACTGAAGTCCAGCCCAAAATGGCCATGGAGAGCAATACCAAACAGAGAGGGGTGGGGCAGTGTAAAGTGGCCAATTTGGGTTGCGATCCCAGCCCTCATGTAATGATTGATCATACTGTCAGCAAAGTGTCATTGACTGTTTGTCTGGCAAGGAGAACAAGTGCTCCTGCGAAACTACAGCCACAGACCAACGTAAGCTGACTTGGCAGTGGGCTGGGAATGAGATAAAGGCAATATCACAAGGACACATCCTCTAAGAGCTGGGATGTCTTTGTACCACAGTTAGAAGGATGTGACAATGAGTTCTATAAGGGCCTGCTCCAAAGAGCTGGGCTGTCACAGCATCACTACACAAAGCACAAAGTTTGATCAGTTTGGGACTTGAGTGATGCAAAACAGAACTGCCAGCTGTGTGCAAAAAAGCAGCTGCAGAGGAAATTCATATATGATGATCTTAAAGTTTCATACAGGGCATGTTTCTCAACCTTGGCCACTTTTAGATGTCTGGACGTCAACTCCCAGAATTCCCCAGCCAGCCATGGTTGCCAGGCTGAGAAAGTTGCCAAGGTTGAGAAACACTGATCTAGCATATGAAACTCTAGAGTAGAGGATAGCAACAATTCTTATCATAAAACATTCAGCAGATTCCATTTCCAATGGGAAAGACAGATTTCTGAAGCAGAACATATCATGCTAAATTATTACCCATTTAAATTAGGGGTCCCCAAATTCTTCAGTTCATCAACCCCTTCATGAAGTTTCAGATTGCTCATCCACCCTGTTGGCAGATTGCTGGGAAAGCCTTTGGCCCAGGAGAGATCAGAAAAGTCACACACCAGGCATTTCTATAAAAATAATTTATTTACAGAAAGCAAAACATATTTAAAAGGCTTCTGCATTCTTGCAGGCTCTCAGAGCAGCTACATGCCTACACAGAAAGGAAACAGAAACTAAAACAAGTCCTAGGCAAGTTGTTCCCCCCAGGTGCAAAAATTAACATTCGAAAAGGGGACAGTAGAATTCAACCTCTGCACCTGGCCAAAATGATTAGTTACCATAGTAACTTTAATCTGTAGTAGAAAACATTAACACCCCCCCCTCCAAACATTTATTATAGGGGATGCGATGAAATGAAAGTTATATGAAAATGTACTGTATATGAAATTTTTTAAATAAATACTACTTTAACTAATAGTACTACAGTACTACTACTACTAATAATGACTTCAAAAAAATAGGTAATATTTAAGGTATGAAAAATATAAGATTTTACATACCTTTTTTACTGAAACTGTTGATATCATTAATCAGAAGGATACACCTGTTGAGCATCAACAAGGGCACTGGTATTTGGTTGGAGATTGGTGAGTTTTAGTCGCTCTTCCAGGTTCAGTTTGTTCCCATTGGCCCCCAGACATTTACTGATCCCACTTGACATTTACTAACCCTCCTTGATCCCCCAGCCATTTATCGACCCCAAAGTGGTCGATATTGACCACTTTGGGGAACCCTGATTTAAATCAACACCAAATAAATCTAGAGTTCCCTGTATCATATAGAATACAAGCTAAGACTCAATAGAAAATTCCTAGATGAGATGAGGTGAAAGGTCAGTTGAAGGGGAAAAAATCAGTCCCCCCCCCACATTTCTACCTTAATTACAACTTACTTGATTTTCCTCCTATTTATCCCCTAAGTTGTGGCTCTTCATCTATATTTCTACAAAGTAGGGGGTCTTTCTCATATTATTAGACCTTCTAGAGGTCCAGATGGTAGGCATCCACTTTTCAAAAATAGAAATATAGTAAGAACTATAAATAGGTGGAATTGTAAGTATTCTAATTTTGCACTATTCCTGGAGTTTGAATTTTGGGAAGCCAATGCAAACTGTAAGTTTACCATGTGCATTTGAAGCCTGTCTCACTGAAGCAATTCACAGCACAGAAATGTTCAGATAGTTTGTGGCTGTAGTGTTAATACAACACAACCCTCACTACTGTACTTTCAAAATACATGCTGTGGCTGTTGCATAAGAGCTGCATATGCTTTTTCCTGCATGAAAATGTGATTAGCAATATTTCATCTAGCTGATAAGTCAGATGTCCAGTGGCTTACCTATGAACTTGGGATTTAGTCAGATGTGTGATGTGTTGTGGATTGTACCATCTGATAAAACACAGGAGAAATGGTTAGACGCTTCCCTTCTGCTTCTTCTCCTAAAGCCACGTATATCTATGTAGCTCCCACAGACCTCTAGAAGTCCTTATCAAACTGTCATTTGTACTGTGACAAAATAGGCACGTAATTAACACTTGACAGGAGCTAAGCATTCCAAATATATTTAATTTTATCTATAAGGGAAATTAAATTTTTGTCCTGGCACAACCCACTATTTTTTGGAGAATGTACCCTGGTACTCTGGTATGGGACTCAAAGGCCCAGGGAGAATCTTAGCCTAGAAAAACCTTGGCTTAAGTCTTCACAATTGTGGACAGAAACTGTCTACAAAACGATAGACCCATAGAGTCAGAAGTGGGGTTGCTTAGACTAGTGTTTTTTCAACCTTGGCAACTTTAAGATGTGTAGAATCCTGGGAATTGAAGTCCGCACACCTAAAAGTTGCCAAGGTTGAGAGACACTAGTTTAGACCACTGAGCCTTCAGGTATTTAAAAAGTACTGTCATATCCAACTCATCTTCAAGGCTAAACATTGCAAACGCTTTTATTCTCTTTTCACAGGATTTAGTTACTAGTTCCTGGATTATCCTGGTTGCCCTTCTCTGAACCAGTTCCAGTTGCCCAAATCCTTCTTAAATGGTGGTGTCCAGAACTGTATGTAGTACTTGAGGTGAGGTCTGACCAGTGCAGGAATATTTGTAATGCCTTGCAATGGCAACTTTTCCACTTGTTACTGCAACAAGAATTATTTTCAAAGTAGTGCCCATGTCATGATTCTTTTTTGGTCAATATTTTTATATCTGTATCCTATTTTCTTGTAAGAAAGAAATGCTTGTAAATCAGTCATGTGCTTCTATTTCTTCTCCCTTCCAGACTTTCATTGTTAATTTCTCATGGTAATTCTATGAATTGCTATTTTGATGGAGGGGCTCAGATTTTACTAAAGAGAAATAGAATGGAGGAAAACACTGAGCAAGAAAGTGGATTATGTTTCCTGGAACAGAATGAAACAGAATAAGAAATATCTTGTGCTGTGAATATTCAGTGGAAGGACAGAGGTTTCTTGAGTAAAGTGCCAAATGTAGAGGTAGCATAGAAAATGTGGTAAGAGTTAGGAATGCAGTTTGGCTGGAAAGCATGGAGGCATCACCCTCAGCTTGATGTAACCGTAGAGTTTATGTGTGGATACCTTGATCCTCTTGTACTCTATGTTTATGAACCTAGGATTCCATCCTACTGTTGTTGTTTAGGGACGCGGTGGCGCTGCGGGTTAAACCGCTGAGCTGTCGATCGGAAGGTCGGCGGTTCGAAACCGCACGGCGGGGTGAGCTCCCGTTGCTCATCCCAGCTCCTGCTCACCAAGCAGTTCGAAAACATGCAAATGTGAGTAGATGAATTGGTACCGCTTCGGCGGGAAGGTAACGGCGTTCCGTGAGTCATGCTGGCCACATGACCCGGAAGTGTCCTATGGACGCCGGCTCCAAGGCTTTGAAACGGAGATGAGCACCGCCCCCTAGAGTCGGACACGACTGGACTTTACGTCAAGGGAAACCTTTACCTTTACCTTACCTTGATCCTCTTGTACTCTATGTTTATGAACCTAGGATTCCATCCTACTGTTGTTGTTTATTACAGGGTTTTACTTTAAACATACTTTCTGTGTTCTGAACATGAGAGTATGAAACATTAACAGTGAGTATTGGTTGGTTAAGAAAAGGAGGTTCACTGAGAAGCCAAACATTGGACAAATATTTTTAAAACAGTCATTTTACTGAAAAAAGTAGATTTGATACTTAGTCTAATTAGTAAAGTTTTATTGTGAAATAGTGAATTTATTAACTATAATATACTACAATGTTTAATAAGGAGACTATAGATGCAATGAATTTACATTGCTGTATCTGCTCTCTAGTTATCAAGCATTAAAAAAAGGAAATAAAAGTTAGTATATCATATTATTAAATAAAAGCTGAGTCTTTTTAGGGAAAGTCATGCTAAGAACCAATTCATGCTGCAATGCAGCAGCAGATAAATCTTTCAAGCTTAGTTAGTATGATGGCTTCATGGAATAATTTACTTTGGTCAAGTATCTGTTCAGCTGGTAATATTTGAATGGTTAATAGAAGATATTTGCATCTTTGACATCTTGATTCCTCCACCTCCCTTAATGGATGATGTTTGACCAATTGACCAGCATAACAATCCCAGTAAAGCAGGGTTCCCCAAAGTAAAGTATTGACCACCAATGGTCAATGGGACTCTCCAAGCTCCTCCTCCTCCTCCTCCTCCTCCTCCTCCTCCTCCTCCTCCTCTTCTTCTTCTTCTTCTTCTTCTTCTTCTTCTTCTTCTTCTTCTTCTTCTTTGTTATTGTTATTCATAGTACTATTACTTAAAGTAGTATGAGGGTCAATGAACAATATGAAACTTCATGAAGGGAGTCAATGAGTTGAAGAGTTTGAGGACCCCTGCAATAACGCATTAACATATTTTATGTTAGTGAAGTGGTCTCTTAATAAATTAATTCTGGGTCATGGGTTCATGTCTAGGAGGTTTGAGCTTGTAGCTATTATCATTATAAACTCAAACTCTGACCACATGGAAGTATTTATTTTCCAGCTGCCACTTGGTGTCCAAGAGAAGCAGTCTACTGTAGTGGACTGAATGTGGTGCTAAGGTAAGAGAGAATCTGAAGCCCTGCCCAGCTTTTAAACTGATCCAGTCACTAGTCTCTCAGCCCCGCCTACTTTTCAGAGCTGTAATCACCCTGAAATCTTCAGATGAATAAAAGTTTAATGAATACATGAAGTAGTAGAAGGCCTTGGATGATAAATAGGGAGTAATACCTTAAATATTTAACTTATTTTTCAAAACTGGACATAAAAACAGTAAGTAGACAAGTTTATGTGACCAGTTCTTTTGAAGTAGTTAGAGGTGAAAGTGTAAGGATTGCCTACCCTAATAGACTCAGACTCACAAGCAGGAACTTAATGATATCTGATTTATTAAAGAATAGTATGCAAATACAGAGAAAGCTGAGAATGAGCAAAAGCGTGCCAAATACAAACTAAAAACCCTCGGCTCAAACGTAATCCCTCCCCTCGCCCTGCCATTGCAAACCGCCCCCCCCCCCCGGGTGCTGGTAACCGTTTCTGCTGATGTCCTGGGAAAGGAACCTTGAACACACAAGATAACCCAAACACATTCCAATCCATATAACAATCCCACGAGATGGAATCCTCCTCCCCTCCCAGACGAAACACGCATCAGCCAAATGACATGCGAAACATTACGATGTAACGGTAACATTGGAATGGTGAACATGACATACCGCCCCCCCAAAAACACTAAGGAGCAGGTTTCAGAGGATAAGCTAGATGAAAGTGTCTAACTAAAACAGGAGAGTGAACATCACGGGCAGACACCCACTCAGGGTGGGGCAAGTGTTTCCACCGAATGAGGTACTGCAGGGTGCCACAAAGTCAGCGAGAATCAAGGACCTCCTTCACCTCAAAATGTTGCTGTCCGTCAATCATGATCGGAGCAGGAGGTGGGGGTTGTGGATGCCAATGGTGGGAGTGGTTGACAGGCTTGAGCAAACTGCAATGAAAAACAGGATGTAAATGTTTCAGATTGTGTGGCAAATCCAGTTTAAATGTGACAGGGTTCACAACTCCCACAATGGGAAAAGGACCAACAAACTTAGGAGCCAACTTCTTTGAGGGCTGAGGGGGCTTAATGAACTTGGTGGAAAGGTAGACCTTATCACCAACTTTAAAAGCAGGTTGAAGGGCTCGTCGCTTATCAGCGTGCAGTTTATAGGCAGATTGGGCATCAGCCAACGCCTGCTGAATCACTGGCCACGAATCAGCCAGTTGAGCAGCCCAATCAGAAGCAGAGCAGGGCTGCACGGGGGGTTGAGGCAATTCAGGAATGGGAACAAAATCCCATCCAAAAACAATATGGAAAGGGGTGTGCCCTGTGCTCTGATGGATGGCGTTGTTATAAGCCACCTCAGCAAAAGATAGCAGATCAACCCAATTATCCTGCTGATAGTTGACAAATGCCCTCAAAAATTGTTCCAGGGTGGAATTAAGAACCTCCGTAAATCCGTCAGTCTCTGGATGCAATGCAGTGGACAACGCCTGCTTGGTGCCCACCAGCTTCAAAAATGCCTTCCAAAATTGGGAAGTGAACTGTGTCCCGCGGTCCGTGACCAAGCGGGAGGGGCTACCGTGAATCCGGTAGATGTGGATTAGAAAAAGGCGGGCCAATTGCTGAGCAGACGGAATAGAAGCACATGGAATGAAATGGGCTTGCTTGGAAAAGTAGTCCTTTACCACCCAAATCACAGTCTTTCTCTGACTAGGAGGCAAATCCACAATGAAATCCATAGAAACCTCCTTCCAAGGACGGGAGGGGCTGGCCACCGGCTGCAGCAGCCCGTGCGGCTTACCCCCCTTCCGTTTTGACATGGCACAGACAGGACAAGAAGCAACATAACTTTTTACATCACGTCTCAATGTGGGCCACCAGAATTGGCGGTATACCAGATGCAAGGTTTTGACAAACCCAAAATGACCAGCCACTTTATCATCATGAGACCTAATCAAAATTTCCCTTCGCAAACTGTCAGGGACATAGAGGCGGTTTTGCTTCCAAGCTAAGCCTCTGTCAAATGTAACATTGTCTCTATTCGCTTGCAACCAAGTATCAGATTTCACCTCTAGCAGAAACTGTTGTTGCAATTGCGAGGGAATTGGCGTCCTTCCCCCAGCTGGTGAAACTGAAGCTGGGGGCAGCTGTGCACGAGTTTGACTGCGTGTGACAGCTTGCAAACCCAATTGGGGTTCTGTCCACAGTGTACCCACAACATCAGGTGCCTGGACCGAATCCTGGGGCAGGCGGGAAAGCGCATCAGCCAGGAGGTTTTTCTTGCCCGGAATGAATTTCAACTTAAAGTCAAAGCGACTGAAAAATTGAGCCCAGTGGATCTGCTTAGGACTGAGCTTACGGGGCGTGCTGAGCGCTTCCAAATTTTTATGGTCAGTCCAAACCTCAAATGGACATTTAGCCCCCTCTAATAGGTGGCGCCATGCCTCCAAAGCAGCCTTTACTGCAAAAGCTTCTTTCTCCCAAACATGCCACCGCCTTTCCATCTCGGAAAATTTCCGGGACAGATACGCACATGGCTTCAGGTGGTTGTCAGCATCCGCTTGCAGCAAGAGCACTCCAATTGAGAAATCGGAAGCATCCACTTGAACCACAAAGGGTTTAGCGGGATCAGGGTGTTGAAGAATGGGTTCAGCAGTGAACAGGCTTTTGAGTTTGTCGAAAGCCAACTGGCAGTCAGGTGTCCAATTGAGCAATGCCCCCGGGTTCTTTACCTTACGTGTGTCCCCCAACCCCTTTGTACGTAACAAGTCAGTGAGAGGCAATGCAATTTTGGCGAACCCCTGGATGAATTGGCGGTAATAGTTGGAAAACCCAAGAAAACTTTGGAGCTGCCTGCGGGTGCGCGGGCGCTCCCACCCCAAAATAGCTTGAAACTTCGCAGGATCCATCTCAATGCCTTTGTCAGAGATCCTGTACCCCAGGTAGTCAAGCTGAGTCTGATGAAATTCACACTTAGAAAGCTTAGCATAGAGCTCAGCCTTTCTCAGTTTGCTAAGCACCTGTTTCACCAAGCGCTCATGTTCCTCTTCCGTTTCAGTAGAAATCAAAACATCATCCAAATAGACCAGTACACCCTTGAACAAATGTTCATGTAACACTTCATTGATCAATTGCATGAACACCCCTGGTGCCCCTGCCAACCCAAAAGGCAAAACTTTATATTGAAAAGAACCCAGTGGACAATTGAAAGCAGTCTTCCATTCATCCCCCTCCCGTATGTGGATGCGGAAATAGGCTTCCCGCAAATCCAGCTTAGAGAAGATTTTCCCCTTAGCCAGATGTGCTAACATGTCTTTTATTAATGGCAGAGGATATTTGTTTAATATTGAGACCGCATTTAATCCGCGGTAATCTGTACAAAGTCTCAATGTCGCATCCTTCTTCGCTCAAAACAAGATGGGGGCACCCACTGACGAATTTGCTGGTTCAATAAAACCCCTGGCCAAGTTTTTGTCCACAAACTCCCTCAACGCCGCCAGTTCCTTTTGAGTCATGGCAGAAATTTTTGGTTTAGGCGGTTGAGTGTCGGAGACCAACTCTATCGCACAGTCAGTTTTTCGATGGGGTGGGAGTTGGTCCGCTTCTTTCTCACCAAACACATCCGCAAAGCCTTGGTATTGCTCCGGCAAGCCCTTCAGTGGTGTGACAGAGAAATGTGGGGTTGCTGCCGCCGCCCTCCCCACTGCAGCCTCCGGAGCGTCATCCTCCCCAGGGGCTTGATAGAAACTATCCCCAAAAGTCAAAGTCCTGTGTACCCAATTTATATAGGGGTTTTGTTGGACCAACCAAGGAATCCCCAGAATGACTAAGGGATGCCTCACAGGCGCCACCACAAACGGCAGCCCCTCACGGTGGCTGCCCATTTGCAACGTCACCATGCCCGTGTAATGGGTGACCGGTTTCCCCCCCACCGTAGAACCATCCAGCTGGGTGAAAATCATGGGACATTGCAGTGGAAAGCTGGGTAACTCCAAAGCAGCCACGTCAGGGTGCATCAAGCAATGCGAACACCCCGAATCGATCAATGCCCAAACTTCAATGGTTCTTGTGCGGGAGCCTAACTTCACTTTCACGTTCAGTGTGGGATAGTTGGCACTCACCGAAACATGTTCGCGCCCATCCTCCACCACCTGCCCACAGGCGCTCCTTAGGGCAGGTGGCTGGCGTTTCCCGCCGGCTGGTGTAGATCGGGCTCCCCCTTGCCCCCAAAGTAAGGAACCTCCTCCACTTCAGTTTCAGCCATGGCTGCCTTCATTTTCCTGGGTAGGGAGGGAGATTTCCCCATCGGCTTCCCCGAATGATCATCGGTCTTGCCCTTTGGGCACGCCGCCGCTCGGTGACCTTCCGTTCCACATTGGAGGCACTGCCCTTTTGCATAGCGGCACTCCCTCTCCTCCTCCCAGGCACGTTGACCGGACTTTCCAGTAGGCGCAGCAGGGCGGGAACCCTTGCTGAGCCTGGAATATCTCATCACCTTCCTGTGAGTGAAGGTTTCATGGGCATGCTCAGCCTTCCCTGCCAACTGGATCCATTCATACAGGGTATCTGGGTCGTCCCTACCGAGCAACCACCTCAGGACCTCCGTGTTCAGACCGTCCTTAAAAAGTTCTATTAAGGTAGATTGGGACCAATCCTCAACCTTCCTAGCCAGAGCCTTAAATTCCAGAGCATAGTCTGTTACCGATCGTGGCCCCTGGCTAAGCTCCCTCAGCGCCCACTTTGCCCTTTCTTTAGCTAACGGGTCTTCAAAGTGTAGCTTCAACGCCCACAGGAATTCTTCGAACTCCTCCAGCTCAGGGACATCCGATTGACATAACTGCACATACCAATCGGCAGCCAGCCCCTTGAGCTTAGTGGCAATGGCATTAATCTTGGCTCTTTCTGAACGAAAATACGGTTCCCATTCATCCATATACCTCCTTGCATTGGTAAGGAAGAACGATAGCTTAGTTGGATCTCCATCAAATTTAATTGTAAAGTCCTTAACCCCCACTCCGGGCGGTCCCTTCGCCACAGCTGGGTGGTCGGACTTTCTTTTAGCTCCCAGGGATCTCCACTCTCGAGGAGGGGACCTTGAAATTCTCACCCTTGGCGCCCTTGCCTCCTCTCTGCGCTGGGTCCTACTCCTTTCCTCCAAAGAAGGTGGGGGCGAAGAAGGAGACAAATGCCTATTACTAGACTCCTCTCTCCTCCTCTCCCGGGGACCCCAGTCCATTGACATTTTCTGAAACATAAATTCTAGTGACTCCAATTTGGCCTCCACCAGTCTTATACGGTCAGGAGTTTGGGAATCCACCTTTCCCTCCTGCCACACCACAAATGGGGGAACTCAGGTACCGCTGTTTCCAAGACGTTTTGGACATCCCTGGTAGGGGTCCCTGTGTTTCATCCCAGGTGACCAGTTCACCTGGCGACTTGCCGGTTGGTTCAGGGGCTCTTTTACCTCCAACTTCCTCTTCTCCCAGGCTGGAGCTTGACACCTCCCGAATTTCTGAGAGCTCCCGAGTAGGGACCCTCTCTGTTCTTATCACTGTGGAGTCAGGTTCCCCCTCGCTCGATTCCTCGCTTTCCGTGGTTTGGGGATTTGGTTTGCTCATCACTAGCACTTCTCCCTCACAAAATAAATCTGGAAAGGGGCTAATGGAAAATTTTTTGAGATTCTCAGCTTTATGTGAGGATTGCCTACCCTAATAGACTCAGACTCACAAGCAGGAACTTAATGATATCTGATTTATTAAAGAATAGTATGCAAATACAGAGAAAGCTGAGAATGAGCAAAAGCGCACCAAATACAAACTAAAAACCCTCGGCTCAAACGTAATCCCTCCCCTCGCCCTGCCATTGCAAACCGCCCCCCCCCCCCCCCGGGTGCTGGTAACCGTTTCTGCTGATGTCCTGGGAAAGGAACCTTGAACACACAAGATAACCCAAACACATTCCAATCCAGCTGCTAACATATAACAATCCCACAAGATGGAATCCTCTCCCCTCCCAGACGAAACACGCATCAGCCAAATGACATGCGAAACGTTACGATGTACCAGCAACACTGGAACGGTGAACATGACAGAAAGTGTGCAAATAGCAAAAAATACCTCCTGGAGAATCTTCTTAAAACAACTGTAATATTAATAAGATTTTCCCCGATTTTTTGCTTTAAACTACAATCATGTTGGAAATTCTGCTTATGCATAGAATTAATGTACGGAAAACCTCTTTGTTTCTATACTGATGAACGCATCAGTTTTGGTTTCTATTTGAATAGCAGTCTACGTTTCTGTAACTTCTCAACCTAGTATCCTCTACATATACCTCTGAATGGACTTACTAGATAAGAATATCTATAGTTCAGTGTGTTCTTGGAAGGCCTCAGAATGGGAAAGGTTGATTTAAATATTTCCTACATTTACAAAGGGGATCTATAAATATTCTGAATTATAAACAGGACATGACATTCAGTCAGGATTCATGACATTCAGTAATTAATCAGAAACGTACTGTGCTCTGCCATATGGAAATTTGTGGAGTATCAAACTTCATTTCATATATGGTAATTAAAAGAAATCTGTCTTTATCATTGCTATCTGACTGACTTACTTGCTTTTTCTTCCTAGGGACAAAAATGAGAGACAGACTCTTTGAGTTTTATGAACTATCTAGGCTGTATAACCAACATACTGGAGATGCTGAGGATGACTTTCAAAGACCTCGTGAAACGCTTCTTTTTGAAACTGACTATGCCATAGCAAATCTTTACAAAAACATTCAAGAGATTCGAACGAGCAATCACCGCCTGAAAGAGGATGTTAGACGCTTGGGCAAACAAAACGCTCGCTTCCTGACATCAATGCGTCGTTTCAGTAGCATAAAGCGAGATACAAACACCATAGCAAAAGATATTAAGGCCCGTGGGGAAGAGATCCACAGAAAACTTCAGGTTTTGAGAGATTTACATGAAGACGCAGAAACAAAATATGGTGAAAATGCAGTTGTAACCCGTGTGTGCAAGGACCACTATGTTGATCTCATGCATGCTTTTCAGGAAACCATGTTTGATTACAATGAGACTGAGATGAAAGAACGGGAAAATTGCAAGATTAGGATTCAGCGGCAGCTGGAAATCATGGGCAAAGATGTGACTGGAAACCAGATAGAGGACATAATTGAGCAAGGCAGATGGGATGTTTTCTCTGAGAACCTACTGTCAGACACAAAAGGAGCTCGCTCTGCCCTAAATGAGATAGAGACCCGGCACAAAGAGTTGATGAAGCTTGAATCTCGAATCAGAGAGGTCCATGAACTCTTCCTACAGGTGGCATTGTTGGTGGAAGAGCAGGCTGACACATTTGACGTTATTGAGTTCAACATGCAAAACGTCCAAGAATATGTTGGGGAAGCTAAAGATCAAGTGAGAAAAGCCCTTGAATACCGGAGGAAACATCCTTGCCGAACAATCTTTTGCTGCTGCTTATCATGCCTTAAAGGCTAACTGCCCTCCTGAAACCACTCGATCAGTGTTATGGGAATGCTTACCAGTTGTGCTCATCTCTTTATTGTTACCGTATTTGTCATTAATTAGCTATGTGCATGTTTCTCAGCAAGTAATGAAAGCCAAAGGATACTAGCAGTATGATACGTACCAAAGTTGGGAACCTGTGACTCCCCAGATGTTGTTGGACTGCATCATCTCTGATCATTGGCCATGCTGGTGGATTGGAATTGGAGTCTGGAAACATGTAAAGGGCCACAGGTTCCTGGCCATTCATGTATTTCAACTCATGTAATAAAAAACAAGATTAATGTCCCCCACATTGCTTCCAAAATGAAAGGCATACCAGAACCTTTGAAAAGCCTTGGAAAATTTTGATGAGGTGGGTAATAAATTATTCTCAAATCCATACATCCTCTGGATTTTTAAGGGAACAGTTACTATTGCCATTTTTTCCCTTGGAGAAAAGAAACATGGAAGAAATCACAAACCCTAATTATAAATTATAAATAAACTGTATTACATGGATAAAGCAGTTTAGACATCTGGCAGACATAGCTGATTCTAGGGTTTTGATATAAGATTTCCCATAAGTGTAAACAGAATACATTTCCAAAATGCATTGTTATAAAATAAAATGAGAAAAATACTTATTGTAGTTACTAAATGAAGAAAATCCATGCTTTCTGCCCCATAGTTTATATTGTCAGGGAGAAACTTGTCGATAATGGAACCAAAGTAATAGTCCCAACAGCCACAACATATGAGAACGAGAAGGCCTCATTCGCTCAATATGCAAAAATTAGACTGGAGGGCTATATCTCCAGAGCTAATAGCAGTCTGGAAGTCATGCAGGAAGGACAAGTAGGGGGGTCAGAAATCAGAGATTGTGAGCTTGTTTAGCTGCATCTTGTGACTGCCTGCAACCTGCAAGTATCCCTTCTGTGGCCCCAACAGATCCCTAAAGCAGATGGGATTTGGGCCATTCTGTTGCATTTGTCTGAATTTCAGCAGTCTGTGTCTGAAGGAGCAAAATGCATGATTTCAGCTCTACATGGGCTAGGGACTAGGGGAGATTGGAAAAACTACATTAAGCTATTAAGCAGAAACCTCCAAAGCAATAGATCTTCCATGCTTAAGATTTGTTTTAGTCATGCTGTTATCTGTCTGTTTTTTGAGGATGGTCAGATCAGAAAAAGCTGAAACCAAGAACTTCCATCATTTAACTGTAGAAAGCCCAGCTTCAAAAAAGAATAAGATTCAGTTCATAATTCTGAGACTTCTGTGTGTGAAATTCATGCTTTTGGTGTATCCTGTTTCTTTAGACAAATGTAAATATGTAATGTAAATGTAAATCTGGTTGCAATATTTTATAAGTTTATGCTAATTAGATCACTAATTAAAATATTTTTCCAGAGATCGATAGGTTTCTCATTTATATATTTGTATTTTCTTTTTTAAATGTGTAACCACCATTTTCAAACAATGAATTTTTTAAAGAGTTTTGTTATTGAAATTTACACTTTTTGTTAAATAGATGAACAAAACATTAGAAATGAGAGTCCTCTTCTGTCTTACATATGAGAAAATCAGACTCAAAGCAAAATATTTCTTGTTGTCATCATGATCATTACCATCATCCTAAACCACGTATCTTCGGGCTATCAATATTCTATGAATCCTCTAGAAGAATAGCAGGGTAGGCTTTTGTGGATCCAGTTTGCTTTTTAACTGGAACCCTAAGGTCCACTAATCAACAAATCATGGCGTCAAAGGAAATGCACATCTCTCCTTCCACATATGCATATTTATTCTCTCTACCTCTGCCTTTTATTTATTTCTGCAGTACTCCCCAATTTAGGTAGTAAAATTGGGGGGGCTACATAGCTGCTGATAATGTTAATTAATGATTCAGAAATTCTTGCTGATCAGTGCAAATCCCCCAGAGATCTACTAGCTGTCTATCTACATTCTAGAACCCAGGGACTCGATTAACACATATTGCTAAACTGTGACCTAGTTTGTTTGGTTTTGGCTTTGCATATTGTGTCAACCGAGCCATTTGTGATTCATTCATTTATAATAATGGTTAAGCCATTATTTAGTGTAATGTATGTACCCATTCTGAGATTCTGAATGAATTTATACAGTGTCTAAGACATGTTTTACTTAGTCATGGTTTACAGAAGAAACCATAAGTGGCTGGGTTTGCATAAAAGATTAAGTTACAGACAAACCATATTGCGGGCCAGTATGGTGAGTGAACCAGGTCTTTGTCTGAATGTATGTTCTGAATACCACAAGTTCATAGTGTGTAGTAATAAAATGCATGTATATTACTACTTCCTTCATTTTGGCTTGCAAATAGAAAATCTTATAAACATGTCTGTGCCTGTTTTACATTTCAGAAGTGCATAAAGCCAAAGTAAATTCCTTAAACTAAGTGGATGACATTCTGTTTTGTCCCTTTGACTGAATAAGTGCTTTCCTCTAATCAGGGAAGAGAGATATATGTAAAAGAACAGGACTCAGCTTGCATACTGCCCTAAAGAGGTATGGAGACATTCCACTATGTGAATAAACCATGAGGGAAAATAAAGCAATAGAATGGGTCTGGGCATCACATGTTTGCATGGCATGCTAAGTCTCTGTAGGCTGTGGCAGAGCTACATATCACCATTTCACTCCCCAAACAGTCTGCAGCTCTTTAATCAAGTCTGGAGCCCATATATGATCTGTTTAGCAGTCACCATTATTGGTTTGCAGGAACAACATTTGAAGCTAGAGGCTTACATATTGTACAAACACAACTACTGTCATTCTGAAACAAGGGTTCATATTGTAGTAAGCCAAGAATCATTATAATCAGGGTTTATTAAACAAACGAGATCATTAGAACTAAGCATATGATGTTTAGCATTATGTATCAATCCGATCAGCATTTGTATGTAAACCAGTGTTTCTCATCCAATGGCATCTGCAGGGGGGTTAAATCAAACCCCTGCCTGGTTTGTAGACACATTGGTGTCACACAATTATACAAAGAGGTGTGGCTTTGATTGCACCGCCCTCTTGATTTTTTTCACTGCTCCCCCAGACACTACTGTTCTTGTCTATGCTGCCATGTATTTCCTTATAGAAAGAGTTGTGTCTCCATTCTTAGCTGATTCTGTGCAAACTTGCTCTGTAACTTTCTCTGAAATGCAATGGTTTTGTATCACCATAGTAAAAATGACATAATAAAAAGTGATTTGCTATTCCATGGAACATGAAGGCCACACACAGTCATGTTGTTTTCCTTAAGGAAGTGCTAGATCAAATTTACCTGTAAAACATATCAATCTGTGTCATTCCCAAACTGATTAAGAGCAAACTACCATAGCTCTATCAACCTTCACAAAGTCAACCTATACAATGCAGACCACAGAGTGTCACAAGCAAAAAGGATGCACACTTTAAGAAACTTTTAACAATTGGGGAATGATTTGAAATGACTTGTGCAATTGCCCAAGCTTGTTTCTTCTTTTTTGCCCTTTTCTTATTGAAATAATTCCCAATTTGAATAAGAAGATGGCTGATGGATTCATGTATTATATTTGTATGTTGTTACATTTGTATCCCGTCTTCTAACTCAGGGCTGAAAAATGTGGGGCCCTATAGCCACAGTCAGCCTTTGACTTAATTTCATGTGGACAAACATCATTTCCAAAGTTCTTTGCTACTGATTAATTTGGACCTCTAGGAAAAGTAATCTGGTAGCCTGTTGTACATATGTAGAAGAAAAATGATAGAAAAAGAGGTATCAGAGACCAAAAAAGGATGTTAGAAAGTTAAATAAGTGATCCAATCATCTTTGACTCTGACTTTCTGGCTTCTACTACAACTTGCTTCAGCCTCTCCCACCACTAGCATGTGACATAATTCCCAGTATATTGCCGATGCAGCAATGTTGCCCTTAACAGAAAAAAAAAAAGTTTGCCCAATCTCTCACTCCTTTAAGAACTCAGGATTATACATGATTCCCTCCCACTTCCTACAGATAACAACCTCATGAAGGAGGTTAGGGTGGGAGATAGAGAATGACTTGACCCCATCCAATCAGTCCCCTTGCTTAGTGGAAATGTGAACCTGAATCTCTCTAGTTTTAGTCCAATGCTCCAACCTTTAAGAACATAAATTAATAATTAAAATTACGAAACTGAAATTTAACAGGGTCTATTGCTACACAATCAAATGAGTTGTTGACATTTAGGGTAGGTGTATTTCATTTTTTAAATGTGTTAACTGCAAAAATGCAATTTGTGTGCATGTTTTTAAATGTTCAAGTAGCAGCTGCAGGAAATGGGGGTAGAAAGCTTAATCTCTCTCCCCCTGCCCACAGATAATCCCTATGGGAATATTTCCTCCAGCCTGCTATTTGCATTGGAAGATGAACCCTCATGGAGTTCAAGAGATGGACCTATGAGGACTGTAGTTACAGTTTTATGTATGGAAGATTAAACCCTTCTCACTTGCTTTTTCCATTTTTCAAAATGCATATTAATAAGCATTCATGCTCTATCTGTCATGATTAATTTGATTTGGACTGTGCCACTTCAGCTAAGAAGTGTTAAAACTGTGGTAAATTTAATTTTGAAGTGTTACATTACCATACAAAGTAGCCTAAAATCATCTGTTGATATTTAAAGCTCTTTGAGGTTTAAAGCCATTTCCTAACTGCCAAGTCACAAGTTATATCAGATAATTGTGGGGAGGGGGGAGAACAGCCTGCAGTCAGAAGTAGAAGGCACAGCAATGTTCATGTTGGATGTGGAAGCAAAGCTGGAGTTAGTTGTGGCTTCATGCTTACAAGCTGGAAGGTTACAATTATATTGACCTCCAAAATGTATTTTATTTGTGTTTATATCAGAATTTCCACCAGATTATGCTCTAACTGTTTTTAGATACATTTGCATCTCACTTACTTGTGGTTCTTTCACTTAAGGCATCTGCTTGGTCACTTGAAGAAATCAAATGTCTGATTCAGCAGGACTGTTCTTATGTTATTCAAAGTACCTAATAACAAAGTAATCTGCAATAAACATAAAACAACACACCAAAACTAGAGGCAGTAACTTTATATATAATGAACATTACTCACTATGTCCCTTTCTCAGTTAATGGAAATATACATTCCACGATCTTCTTTCTATTCACATAGCTCCTTAAATCATCCTATATTCTACCCCCAAGTCCTATTATGTTGCCTTGCAATTGTGTGGGAGGATGTTCCTGGAAGGGACAGGCAATGCTAGGAGATATTCTCAGCAGGGTCACGTAAGGCATGACGATCATCCCAGCTGCTAAGCTAAAGCAAGCAGGCACCTATTTTGGGCAGCAGTGATACAGGAGGATGTTGGAGGCAGATGATCACTTTAGTGGCAGCGGCAAAGCCATCATTTCATACTGTGCAGAAGGCGGCAATGGTAAACTACTGTTTTTTACCAAGAAAAAAACATTGATAGGCAATATAAAATTGGAGTTGGGCAGCCAATAAACTTAAACAAACAAACAAACTGATAATATAGTGCCAGGTGATGGGCCTGTCAGGTCAAAAGGCACTCTACATGCTACTATGGAAGAGCTGAGCATCTTTTGGAGTATTAATCATGTTTATGATGCAACTAGATTAAAGCCTTCCAGGCATCTAGTTGCTAATGTTGCCATGCAGCAAAGAAAACCAAAGCTTCAGAGAGAATTATAGTGTGAACATAGGATGTAAGAAGTATGTACATGGGAAAGTTCAACACAGTAAGAGAGAAAATGGATTGCATATTGACATCTTAGGCATTGATGAACTGAAATGGACTGAAATTGGATACTCAGTCAGATGATCGTACTGTTTAGTCCTCAAGACATGAAAAACAAAGAAGGAACAGCATTGCTTTCGTAGTCACAAAAGACATAGCAAAAAACAGTACTTAGGTACAATGCAGTCAACGACTGAATAATATCAATCAGACTTCACAGACAATCCTTGGAAAAGATATTCCGATGCCATGACATGTCTATACCTACAAAGATCAGAACTGTGCAGACCTGGGTGTGAAATAAAGAAAAGACTGAAGAAGCAGGATAAAAAGAATATTAATGCTTTTGAATTTTTGTATTGGAGGAGATTCTTGAGAATACCATGGATAGCCAAGAAGACAGATCAGTGGATCATAGAAAAAATTGATCCAGAATTTCCACTTGAGGCATAAATGAGTAGGGTCAAATTATTTTATTTTGGACACGCAAAGACCCAGCTCCCTTGAGAAGTCCATAATGCTAGGAAAGGTGGAAGGAAAGAGAAGAAGAGGATGAACAGCAACGCAGAGGATGGGCTAGATTGCTGCAGGAATGGGTGCACCTTTGGAAGGTATAAAGGGCCAGATTGGGGACGGATCATTCTGAAGAAGGTGGCTGCTAAGAGTTGACATTGACTCAATCACTGATCAATCAATCAATCAATCCGCTATTCCAAGATAATTAAATCACAGTTAAAGGATCCTTCTGGTAAGGGCTTTTATTATGCAGCTGGTGTACCTCATTTATAGAATACTAGAATACAGTGTTTTTCCCTTAGAACTCTCTATCGTTTTTCCACTTCTCTTCTGGCTATTTCTCCCTGTAAAACATTTCTGAAGAAGGAAAAGAGAGAAGAGTTAAACAATGCTTTTTGACTGATAGGTCTAAGAGATCTCCATCAGAAAACATCCAGTGTGATTAATTTTTGCACACACTGTAAAATAGCTAATCCATATACAAAACTTCCCAAGTAGTTTTTTTAAAAAACAAACAAACAATATTTAAGTCAGGGGCTTAGAGCAAGAATTTTTAAAAACAGAAATCAGACCTGAACATTTGAGCTTCTGCTAATACATCAGTGTATATAAATATCTGAGAAAGATGGAGAATTTAACCAACAGTTGCAAAATACAATTGGGTAACACCTAAACAGGAACAGTTCAATTTGCTTACACAATTCATTACTGAGTTTGAATTCTTTCTCTTTCTCTTTCTCCTGTGTTATTTGCTTCCTTTTTCATCCACACTGTGCAGCTGGGATGGGGACACACGTTATTTTGTGACCTAGCTACATATGTCATTTTTTTACATAAGTTATTCTGTAAACAAGCTAATAACAGAGTGTTTTATCGTGTTTTACATGAAAAGTTTGGGGCCATCTTAATCCTGAAGCACAAATACACAGGCTGAAGCAGGAGGAATGGAAAGAGCTATTTCACTCAGCAGGCTGGCACATCCTGTAACACAGTTTTTATTTCCCTTGAGGACTAGATTCATGTCCCATTATATTATAAATCAATTCTGAAAGCTCCCTCACTTTCAACAGCAGCTGCCTAGCTACCATTGAAAGGGACGTGATGGGGAGGGAAGCCAAGAGGTTTTGGTCAACTGTCACACAGCCCATATTTTCTTTTCTCTTCTCTGTAGTTTTTGCAAATTGGCACTTATTTATTTAGATCAGTGTTTCTCAACCTTGGCAACTTTAAGATATGTGGACTTTAACTCCCAGATTTCTCCAGCCAACCATGAGAAACACTGATTTAGATCTATATTTAATACTGAATTCCAGTGTTAAACCTCAAAGCAGGATTCTTCATTAGAAAAATTAGTATTAAAAATTCAAGCTGAGACTAAACACACCCTGAAAACTACAATATGGCATTTAATATGCCTATATTAAAAAGGTGGGAGAGGAAGAATAAACACATCCTCAGATAAGAATCATCAAGGCAAGGTGAATAGATCAGATTCAGGAACTGAGGTTCAGGGTGGGACTTTTTCCAGGAGTCAGCAAAGCTTCAGAGATGCTATTATTGCCATCCTGGGATGTGTTTAGTCTCAGCTTAGCTGGGCTGAATTCAGCCAGACACGGCTCGTTCAAACCATCACTAAACCAGCTGTGGTTAGCCTGCTGTGCCAAGCCATCCATAATCTTTCAAAACAAACCTGGGCTTCACACAATGTGTGAACCCAAACATTTAACTACGTCACCGGCCATGTAATCAGCTCAACCTTCCTCAGTGGCACAACGCTGTTTATACGACTTGCTGGCAACGAAGAAAGGTTGTAAGTTTAAAAGCTGCTTTTGCAAAATCTGCTGAAGATCCACCTTTCTATTTCACCCTTGCGTAAAATCCCTCTTAAAGGAGGGCACTTCAGACCGCTCGCGTGCTTTTTTTCTCCTTTGAAATCCGGGTTGTACTTCTTCGCTTTCTGCGCCCTCCCGCGCGCCGAATAAAGAACGCTTAAAGCGGGCGGAGGGAGACGGGAATGAAGAAGTTGCCGGGTGCGGTTAAATCTTTCCCCTCGCCCGTAGGCTGGACTCAAGCGGGGGCCGCCGTACCTCGGCAGGAGCCAAGCAAAAAGGACGAGACGGTGGCCCAGTAGCTCGCTCTATGTAAGAGTGGCTGCTGGTGGGACTTACAACTGTACCAGGATGGCCGAGTGGTTAAGGCGTTGGACTTAAGATCCAATGGACGCATGTCCGCGTGGGTTCGAACCCCACTCCTGGTAGTTGGTTTTTTTCTCCCTACGCCTTCTTAAATTAAAGATGAAACGGGGTAAAATACGCAGAAGACACCCGGTGGGCATCCTGCCTTTGAACAGACGCCCGGCAGGACCGAGCCGCCTGCTCTGCCGCCCGCTTCGTGCCGCTGCTCTGCAGCTATACCCGAAAGCAAAGCCAGGCTGGGGTGCGCGGAAATGCGACCATGTCATTTTCACGGGGCTGGCGTGCAACCGTACGAAGTAAGCCGCGGGCCGCTCACAGCTGGCAGGCCTCAGTGCAGAGCGCGTCCGAGGGATTCCGTGGAAAGCGGCGGACGGGCATGCAGAAACCACCGACTTTAAAAAGCGTCAGAGCTGCAAAACGTCAATACTGTACAATTTGAAGAGGAAGAGAATTGGGGTGGGGGGGCGGACTGGCCAAGGAATTATTTCGGTGACCTTCAGATGTGTTGGACTACAACTACCATCATCCCCGGCACACCCAGCTGCCCATGATCTAACCCCATCTGGAGAGCATCAGAATGGGGACGGCAGTTTTACAGAATCTGGAGAAAGATTCTGTGCAGGCAGGAAGGCTTTGATTTTCATTCAAACAAACAATAGGAATGTTTAGAGCGCTGGGGCCCGCGGGGGGGGGGCATTCCTTTTTCCCTTCCTCTCCCGCTGCCCTTGCCCTGCCTTGCCCACATCAAAGGGGCTGCAGGTTTCTGACAGAGGCCTCCTGCCTTGGAAGCTTTTATGCTGGAAACTCTTTTCTTTACTTTGAACTCCTGGTTGACCTTGGCAGATCTGCAAAAACTAATCAGGGTGAAACTTGGTTACTATTCAGATCATTACATTATGTTACATTGATTATTATATCTACAATGATAAAATGTAGTATCATTATGCGATACATAATTAACAATTTATTTATTTAATCAATTTCTACCGCACCCGTCTTACCAGAGTGACTCTAGGCTGCTGAGAACATACAGAAAAGACAATACAAATAAGCGTAAAAACCCACAATGACAACCCACAATGAAAACCCACAAACAACAACCTCACAGGCTCCAACTAACATCTGGCTGCCATGTCCCAAAAATCTTAGAAGCTTTCTGAAAAGCCAGCAGGGTTGGGGGCCAGTCTAATCCATTCTAATCCATTTATATTACAGTGTATAATATATTTAATTCTCAAATGAGGAACTACCAGAAAATCCCAGGGATGTGGGGCCATCCTGCGAAAAAACTCAGAAGCACCCCCGATCATATTTCTGCCAATAAATCTTCATGGATGTGCCCATGGCATTATTAGGAGTCACCCTCAGCTGGGTGGAAGCTTTCATGGTATATTTGTGTACAGGTAGTCCTCACTTAACAACCATTCATTTAGTGATGGTTTGGACTTACAACAGTGCTGACAAAACCTACTTACAACTGGTCCTCACACTTATGACCATCACAGGATCCCAGCGGTCCCATGACCATGATTTGGGTGCTTGGCAACCAGTTTACATTTACGACCATCGCAGGGTCCCGTGGTCATGTGATCACCATTTTTTATGTTCCCAGATGGCTTCTGGCAAGCAAAATCAGTGGGGAACCATGTTGTTTGCTTAATGCCTGTGGTGATTCCCTTAATGACTGCTGCAAAAAGGTCGTAAAATCGGGTTGGATTTGCTTAATGACTGCTTTGCTTAGCAAATGAAATTCTGGTCCCAATTGTAGTCATTAAGCGAGGACTACCCACCCACACACACACATATATACACACACACACACACAGAGGTAGTCCTCGTTTAATGACCACTCATTCAACAACAGTTCGAAGTTACGAGGGTGCTGAACAAATGGTACTTACGACTGGTCCCCAAAGTTCCAGCAGTCCCTGCACCCCCACAGTCACATGATCACAATTTGGGCGCTTGGCAACTGGACCATACTTATGACAGTTGCAGCATCCCACAGTCATGTGATTTCCATTTACAACCTTCTCTGCCGGCTTTCCACAAGCAGAGTCAATGGGGAAGCTGGCAGGGTAGGTCACAAGCCACTCTGGTAAGTCACTCATTCCCTTCCCTGCCCAGCAGGAGCCACCCCTGGCCATGCTGTCCTCACACTGAGCCTCGCTGGCTACCTATGCACCCTCTCCTGCCTAGCAGCAGCCACTCCTGGCCCCACCATGCCTTACCTGCCTTACCTGCCTGCTGGCAAGCCACCTGGGACTTGCTTAACAACCTGCAATTCTCACTTAAGGATGGCAACCGGGAGTGCAGGGATTGCTGTCGCTAAGTGATGTGATCACATGACATTGTGCTTTACGACTGCATCGCTTAGTGGTGGAAATTCTGGTCCCAATTACTGTCATTAACCGAGGACTACCTGTATTTGTATCCTCACCTTTCCAATCTTTTCAGCAAGGCATGAGATGGGTGGAAGACTGAGAAATAATGGGGATGTTGTGGAGGGGAGGTTTATAAATAAAAAACAAACAAAAGTTCTCCCTCTGTAAGACAGAGGCCAAAAAGAAACATTAAGTTAATAATTACATTATCAATAGTAATATAAAAATGTACATTAAAAGAATCCATGAAGCAAAATGAAGTTTTATATTATAGTCAGGGCCAGGGTTACCTTTACACCAGGTTACATTAATAGATTTCAGTGTGTCCACTAACTTGGAAGGAAAAAAATTACAACAGCCTTTACCTGAAATTTGGTTTGTCTTGTTCTTGATTTAATGGATTAATAAAGAAGCACATATGTTACCTATATGTGTGTGTGTGTGTGTGTGTATTTACATATTTTCATATTGTGAAAACTGTATTTGAGCATAATGGGTTTCCTTTGTGATATAATCTTTATGTGTTTTATTTTATGCATTGAAATACATTTCTCTGAGAAGGCATCTGTAGGTTTCGCCAGACTCTCAAAGGGGTCCATGGCATAGACTGATGGGTTTTATTGTGATGTTACTGTTTTCATACACTGACTTGCTTCTTATGAGAAGACCATATAAAAATGTAAAAAATAAAATAATGTAAATAAATAAATGCCTTGGCCTGGCCCTGATGATAATCACATGCATTATAATGTAATTGTCTGCCAATTAAAATGATACATCAGGGAAATATGTAAATAGTAAGAATGCAGTCCAGAAATATCACTGTGATGATGCACCAATGATGATCCATTGATTATCTAATCAATTTATATTGTGAAGGAGAGGCCAGTCATAAATTCTTAATCATGAATAGCAAAAGGTACAGCACAGTCATGTGCAACTGGTTTTTGATAATGAAGGACATGAAGTCTTGGCTGAGCTGCCACTTAATCACATTTATTTTTCCCCCATGATGTGAAGGTTAGTTTTATTTCATCTGGGCTGTGGCTAAATCATGGGGAGCCATTCTGTATATGAATCCCTGGAATAATGAATGTTATTGTTTAGGAGGCTATAAATGTTTTACTATTAATACTTCTGCTATAGGCCAACGTATGTCAACATAGCCCTGCTAGTGTTCTTTCTTTGGGAGAAGACAGTGCTTTTATTTAGAACAGTGTTTCTCAACCTTGGCAACTTTAAGAGGTGTGGACTTCCATTCCCAGAATTCCCCAACCAGCACGCTGGCTGGGGAATTCTGGGAATGGAAGTCCACACCTCTTAAAGTTGCCAAGGTTGAGAAACACTGATTTAGAGAATGGGCTAGACAAAAGCAAAACTCTTCCCCTTGAAAAAAGGAGATTTGGGCAGGTGCAGCTTTACATGCAGGTGTAAAAAGAACTACATTTGTAACCAGTCCACGACATACATAACTTAACTCCTGATATGCCTTTGAGAAAAGATGAGCCATACCACCAATGGTAATACAAAGAATATATCAGTCTGTCCCATTTAATATCTATTTACTATAAACATTTATCAGTTTTAGAAAGATTCAAGATTTAGGTAGTATTTATTCCTGGTTGAAATGTGTCTCTTCAGCAGACAAAAAAAAAAAATCTATTTAGAGGAGTGACCCCTAGTGGCCCTTTATGGTAATGAAGATTCCTAGAATGCTTTGGGAATCAAGGATTTGCAGTTTTGGGCAAAATGTCTATGACCTAACCAAGATGTCAAAAAAGTTTGTTCATACATTGAAGTGCTCCAACACTGTTCATCATGATAGTACAGTACAAAAAGCAAGTTTTCGTTTGGGAGAAGAAACAGAAAAGTCTGAAATGTACAACAAACTTTCCGCTTTTATTTAAAACCTAGTGCAATCTTCTTTATAGGTAATATTCACTTTCCACTGGGGCTTGGCATTCCTTTTCAGAGTCACAGGTTTATCTTGCTAGATTCTACCATAATTATAATGAGCCTTCTCCCACTTGGTGCCCTTCAGGTGTATTCTCAACATCCAGCATCTGGATGCAGTTGAATTATGACTGAAGCTGTGTGTGGCTGAGGAATCCTGGGAGTTGAAGTCCACACATCTTAAAGTTGCCAAGGTTGAGAAATGCTGGTCTGTGCTCTTTGGTGCAGATGAGAACCGATCCCCACTCTGAGATTATTGGGTCCAAAGTCAGAACAATTTAGAAAGATGATGAATTGTTTACCCTCAACCATCAGGGGCAAACAGGATGGCTGCTGTGGAAGCCTTCTTTTGTTTCCTCCATGTCCAATGCAGCACCTGACTTAATTTTGTTTAACCAACATACTGGGGAAAGTGCCAGTGCCTGGAATCCTATTTACTTTAGAGGAGAGCTTCTGAACCCCAGAGGCATCCTTAATAAATAGAAGTGGTGGGTGGATGGCTACAGCTTAATGTTTTGTTTTAAAGTTTGATGTCCTGACCTGTCTTAAAAAAAGCCTGTTGTGAGTAAACCATAAATGGTAAAGAGCATTCCTGGGGGCTATGGTGGGGGGTGGATTTTCCTAGCTTGCCTTCTGCTAGATAGGTGTTTCATGACTGACCATGTCCACCATGACAGCTACTTTGTGACAGCACCCACAGAATGTCCTCTAAGCGTTTGCACTGTGTAACTCTTGTTTTTACAAAAAAAATTATTATTTCATCCATGTTACCTAAGCTGTCAATTTTATTAACTGGTGCTTTCAGATGTACTGAAAAATGCAAGTTAAAAACAATCTTAAAGCCAGGAACAAAGAAATTAATTTACAATGAATTGTTAGCAATTAAGGCAATGATACTAATAATCATTGAAACCCATTTTTTAAAAAACCCTAAAATAGCTCAACACATTATGGCACAGGATATCAATAAGAAAACTGAATAGAAGGCACAACAGCACCACTTCAACAGAAAACCAGCATGAAGAGATAATGTCTTCAGATGATGCCAGAAATTTAGAAGGCTCCATATCACTCCTAACCAAAAAGGGAAAAATTCTACTCGCATTTTATATTTACAAACATTTGCATACTGCCTACTCTCTAGAGTCTAGGCAGCTTACCATCATAAAATCATTAAAACATAAATAAAAATAAACCTGTTGCAACATACCATAAATCAGAATACAGACTGTGTCTGCCTAAGTGGGGTTCTCGTTACCCAAATCCCTATAGAAAAGCTTTTCCTGCCTTTCGAAATGTTCATAGAGGGGTGGCCATTGTGACCAAGCTGTTCCAGAGTGTGGGGGCTACAACCAAGAAGGTAATCTTCTAGGACTCCCCCACCCCAAGACTCCCAGGGGTGTGGAAACCTGCAGTGTCTCCTTCTGACTACCATGTATTGGTGGGGCAGCTTGTATCAAGAATGCCTTCTCTCATGTTGCCACACAGTGAACCACAGGCAGATGATTCGTGAAGGTGCTCCCACTAAGGCCTTAGTTGGGATGGGTGAAAAACGGAGGAGTTCTGCTAAACCATATTGGGTTTTGTGAAGTCCCTGGTGCTGAGCTTGGTTGCAGATGTTTCATTGCCCAACCAGGTAACATCATCATTAGCTCCCTGTGTATATACATTAGCTTGCCCTGCCAGTGTTGGTGGGGGTGTGGTTAGAGTAGTTTCTAGATGCTGCATTACTGTGTCCGCTATGAGTCCTAAGAGTGGGATCCCATGGGTGTGTTCCTCTGATTTGTTGGTATATGTGTCCATCAAACTGAAAGTAGGTAGTGAGGCAGAGGTTGGTGAGGTCCGTGATTCTGGTATTTCAATCTTGGTGTATTTGGCTGGGTCGGGTGTGTTATGTAGTACTGCTGCCACGGATTCTTTCACTACTTCTGGATCGATGGATGTGAAGAGTGCTGTGACATCTAATGAAATCATAATTTCATGTTCTTCTATTTTTAGGTCTTTGATTTTCTGGAGGCACTGTACTGGGGCGTTGATAGAATATTCGCTCCCCTCTGTGAGACGTCCAAGCTTTTTTGTAAATTATTTTGCTGTGTTGTATGTTGGGGTCCCTGGTAATGATACAATTGGACGAAGATGGACATGTCGGGCTTGTGTATTTTGCAGCATCCATAGAAGCATGGCAGGACATGTCCACTGCTTTTCATCCACCACTGTTTTTCTTTTGTGATTTGATCTTTCTTGGTTAGGTCGTTGACACAAGCCCAATGTACACAATGCGTACTTTCTCTCCAAATAGGTCAGAGATTGGGGTGGGTGGGGGGTGGAGGCATATTGCCATGGCAGGGCTTAGGAGACCAACTTCACCCTACAACCACACATTCACACATCCTCTCCCTATACCAACACAATTGTTACAGACTCACTGAAACATATTGTCTCCCAGCAGACCCCGGGGGGGGGGCGGTCCATGACATGAAGGTATTAAAAAAGTCAAGGTGGTGGCTTCGATGGTGTGATCAAAGTCCCACCCCCTTTTAGTATGCATCACAGATACACACTGCACCCCTCCACCCAGACGTAAGATCATCTTTCTGCCCTTGGCAGCAGCACTCCCTCAGAGCCAAGCAGGAGAAAACTGCTGCCCTTGCTTGACACCAACATCAGCTGGAGTGTATCTGTTTGGAGACTCCTCCACATGGGGCTAAAAATAATAGAAGTCAGGTTCTTCAAAGCAGCCATCTTAGTCTTCTTGGGAGAGAGCTGGCCTAACATATGTTAATGCTACCATTCTTTCTTATCTATCTATCTATCTATCTATCATTTAATTTAATTTAATTTAATTTAATTTCTATAGCGGCCCATCTCAACAAGTGACTCTTAATATGAGAAACTGAATATGTTCTCATACAGTCAGGGAATACAGTCATTCATAGAAAATCCTCCTTTGAATCCAGGTCTATTATTATTTATTTGAATTAAATAAATAATTAGCCCAACTCCAATGGACTCTCTTCAGTCTACTCCTGAAAAGGACATGGAGATGCCTACATAATTATCTTTGCCACACAAAGTGCCTTTTTCCTGGAGGTCTAACTTCCTAACCTTGCCTACAGCCCTGGGATTTCTTAGTGGTCTCCCGTCCAAGGACTAGTCAGGCCCATCCCTGCTTGGCTTTTCGAGCTTGCTTAAGTCATCATTAGGAGGCTCTCTCCGGGCGCGTGGCCTTCCCTCCTGGGCTAGGTTCGATGACGTCGTCTGCGGACCAGAGGCCAGGGGAAAAGGCAAGCGGCCTCAGTGATTGACAAGGCGGGTGGTCACGTGTCCCTGTCACGCCACCCTCCCCAGCTGGAGCGCGGCTCTGCTCCACAGGGGCGGGCGGCTGGGCGAGGATAAGAGTTCGGACGCGCCAGAACAAACTTCCCAGCGCAGCAAAAAGTTCCCCGACAGAGTCAGTGCCCGGAGAGCGGGCGGCTGTCTTCGCATCGTCACTACCACGCCTCCCTTTCCATTTGCAGCAGAGAGGCAGCCGAGCAGCTGGGCCGAAGCTGAGACAACTTTCGCGGAGTCCCCCTTCCCTGCCCGCTCTGCCCTCACCTAATAACAAAGGAGGAATCCCGGGGGCCGGGAGAAGCCGAGGGACCGCCCCGTCGCCACCGCCCCCTTCCTCTAAAGTTGAGCCTGCCCGGCCGCGAGAGGCGCTTCCCTCCTCCCCTAGGCTCAAGAAGCGGGGCGAGGACGAAGCAGCCGGTGGAAGTGGAGGAGGTGGCCAAAGGGTTTGCGGGGCTGCAACGAAAGAACGTCCGAACGGGTCGTGTGAAAGTTGGGTTTGCTTTGAGCAACTTGTTTAAGCTGCAGAGGCGGCGGCTTGCCTTTTACGCTGGCTTCTCCGGCTCTGCTGGCGGGCGCTTCGGGTTTCTTCTGGAGGCTTTGGGGAAATCTTGAAAGAGCGAAGAAGTAAAACGCCACGAAGCGGACCTGAGGATCGACTGACTGTCCGGCGCACCGGATCCTGAGACACGAAAGTCTCTCTCTCCCCCCGCAGGTAAGCTGGTGAATAATTGACGGTGAAGGAAAAGAGTAACGCGACTCTCCACTCGGAGCGCTGCGAGGACAGAAGGGCACCCGAAGAATTCAGTTCTCTCTTCCCAGCCCCCCTCCCCCCGCCGTACTTGATTCTCGGTCCGGGGGATACATTTGGCTGAGTAACTGCTACGGGGGTCTTCGCTCAGGGCGAGCTAGAGGTTGGAGCTGAGGGGATTTCGCTGCAAGGTGGCAACTTTGTGGAGGAGTTCGCCCCACGTGGGAACGGCAGTTTATGTATTATTCGGTTTACTAGTCCGTCGAGCGCTTCTTTAGAGCTGCTCTGACTCACGGATAGTTTGGGATTTCTTTCCCCCTCCTCATCCTGGCTCCCCTGTAGCAAATGAAGGAGGAAGGGGGAGATATCCGCATTGCTGTCTTTGAGAAGGATCATTTTATTGCACGCGGCTATCAACCTTACTCCTTAAAAGCGCAATCTCCTGCCTCCCTTTTTTTGGCATAAACTGTCATGATCTGACCTGATTCTATTAAATGTTTTCTTTAGAATGATCTAGGGAACTCTTCCATTTGATTGGTAGGGTACGTTTTGTGGGATTTATTACCTGCCTATAATGTTGCTGATGGATATTGGAGACTGAGCTACCAGATCTAACCTGTAAAAATCCGGGCAGTCGCTAGACAGCGCTGAATAATCTTGCTGTCATCTAGTTATTGTCCGGATTTTTGTAGCCTTTTAGAAAATGCAAATAGTTTTCATTGGGTTAAGTGTTTTCTACTAGGTAAAGGTTAGTTGCCTGCAAGGTAGGTTTGACTCCTGGTGACTTTGTGGATTTCTTTGAAGTTTTTGTGTGTGTGAGGGGGAGAGCTGACCTCTATTAACCCTTTGATACATAGTAAAGTTCTGCAATTTGAGTTCTTGTCCCATTCACTCTTAGATTTCTTGGCTTGTCAAAACTACCCTGAAATACTTACCAGGTCTCACAGTAACCACCCTCACATGCCTTTTTGGGGAAGGGACAGGTAACAGTCATGGGGCTTAACCTTAACTGTATCATTGGTACTTCCTGAGTTGCTTTAATATAGGAAGAAATGCTACTGGAAGTGCTGCCTCTATTTGTGATTGAGTTGTAGTGCAGCCTTCCCCAACCCTCCAGATTTGTTTCACTTCAATTCCCAGAATTCCGGAGAGCACCAGATTGGGGAAGGCTACTGTAAAGTGAGTGAAGAAAACAGCTGTTGCTTTCACTTGAAGCGGAAAGTAATTGCAATCCTCTTTATCATCCATCTTACTCTGGCTCCTTCCTGGTACATATCTGGAGGTTTTTTCGGATAGTCACTGGTTATTTTAAGGAAGAATAGCATGACCTAATCTCTCTATTGGTGTTTTCTAATTTAAAATCCTTGCAAGTTCTGCTTGCAAGTAGGCTGGAATCTGAGTAGGCATTAGCTGGCTTGCTCTGGGAACCTTCCGAGGACCTTAGAAAAGCCTAAAGTGGGCTGCTGTTTGATGGGAGGTCAAATGGTGTAATAACTGCTACTGAGTGTGAGCTTGGCTCCATTGCAAATTCTGAGGGAGGGACTTCAAAATACTTTCTGGAAGAAAGTCATAGCAACGCATTTGAGTGGGCAACTGGAGTATCAGTTGATTGCATGCTGTGTGCTTGTAGGAGTGTGTGTTTGTGTGTGCATGCACCCACAGGTCACTTGCAGAGCTGGAGAAGGCTGAAAGGTAAATTGGATGGAAACCAAATTCTGTGCTATGTGCAAAATCTGACTTGGATAGTTCTGCTTGGTAACTGAAATGGTAATGTGCTGAATAAAAGTCTGGATAAAATTTCCCTATCCTAGACATATCCATATCTCATTGTTTGATCTCTTTCCTCTTTCCCACTGGAGTTGTACAGATATTCTGGAGATATCTGACCCAAGTTTTGATTCCTAGTAGGTCTTAATGTTTGTTACCCCAGGAAATTCTCCACTCTCCTATTCCCAGCCTCACTGACCTTTTCAAGGGGTAGTAGTATAAACATGTGGGATAGAATTGATTCTGAGCTCTTGAAGAAGGGTGCAGAAAAATATTAATAATGCATTGTGCCTCTACTGGTGTATCATAATTCCTATTTTATAGAGTTTAGATAAACAAGTGTGGGAAGAGAATGGAAAGAAGCAGGGCTGAACAGAAGAGATTGTATTGTCTTCCTTTAATGGACAGACCCTGAATAGGACAGATAGCTAGGGTTCCCCAATTCCCCAAAGTTACAAGAGTTATTCAGAGCCATCCAGGCTGGCTTTGGGGTGGTGAGCAAACTGCTTCCTTTGCAACTTCCTCATGGATAGGAAATCAGTTGTGCCCTTCCTAGGCACTTTTCTGGTCTATAGACATAAAGTGCTAGTGATGAGAAAAGTGTAAGGCTGCAGTTTTTTGTCCATACTTTCATGGAAGTGTCCACTGAACTCCATGTAATTGCTTCAGAGAAACAATTGCACTCCATATGTTGCATTAGAATGTATATGGAATACAGTAAATCTACAAAAATACGGTTTGGTGATATACATCATGCTGATATTCTTATTAGGCAGTACTGTTAGAACATACCAATTTTTTTATAGTCATGGGTGTTAACATTAAAAAAGCCTGGTGAATGCAGAATGTAATGCTAGGTAATTAAAAGGGAAGTACAAAAATATGAAATGGTAGAGTCTGTCACTTAACAGATCCTTATGGCTCCCCTCCCCATCTCCTCACAGAAGTTTACCCTTTCATACACTCAGTTGACTGAGTAAATTGACCTGGGATATTTGTAAGATAAACAAAAACTGCGGTGTAAAAACCAAATGGATATAAAAACAGGGATCAGTTATAAAGTAGTTAGAGTGGTATTAGGTAAAGGCAAAGATTCTCTTCTCTAAGGATAGTTAAGTTTGGTTAGTAGTTGGATGGGAATGCACTGGAGATCTCAGGGATATGGGCTGCATGGAGAGTTGAAAAAAAATGTCCTGGAGAGAGATGATGTCAAACTACTTGGCTATTGTAGTTGTAAAACAACAGGGGTGAAGTCGTCATGAGCTGAGCTTGACTCAAGGGAGATTTATCTACCTTTACCATTGTGTAAATTAGAGGGTCTTTTTGGAGGAGGTTCTGCTTCTGAGGTTTTGGAACTCCCTCCCAATACATATTTGGTTTTCTTTGTTTGTTTTTAAATGGATTTCCAAAAAGATATTTTGCTGAGAGGCTTGGGGTGGCGGAGGGTATAATATGATGAGCTGTCCTTTTTAACTGCTCTTGCTTTCTGTTTTAAATAATAGCATGGATAAACATAATGATAATTTATTAAATTTATATGCCGCCCAATTCCCAGCAACTCTGGGCAGTTAATATTGATCTGAGTGGAAACTGGTTTATGCTTCTGTTCTGTCAAATATTTTAACAAATCTGCATTTTATATTAATTGTAAGCTGCCTTGAAGGAACTTTGGTTTTGAAAGTTAGCATGCAGGTTCCAAAATAAATATATTTATGGGTTTTTTTTGTCTGTGTGTTTATATTTCAGATATTAATTTCAAAACAGGCTGGAGTGTGTGTTCAGCATGCAGAGATTTTAAATAATTCTATATCGTGATTTTGAACTGAGAGAAAAAAGGATGGCCAAGGTTTTGGATATTGATAAAGGACCTGAGGGAGGGTACAATGAATTTAGCAACATCATTAAATCCAGATCTGGTAAGTTTCAATTGCAAGTAAATGTTTTTTTCCTAGTAACATTCCACTGTAAAAACAAAGGAAGTGCTATTTATTTGACTGGAATTGAAGGGCCAGACAGCATGTTACATACAAGTGCATGCTGATGTCCCTTTAAACAGGAAAAACTTGTTTAAGAAGGGTGTGATTGGGAGTAGAAGAGCAGCAGTATGGGGCAGAGCCTTTTAACTCTTTTTTGTCCCATCTTTTTGCCATCATCCCCCATTTCTACTGCTTGCTTTCACTCTGTTCCAAACAGTCCCATATTTGCAGTAGGAGAAGTATGTGTGTAACACAGTGCTGTGAGATAAATTTCAGTGCCCCGACTGACTTTTCAAACCTTCAAAAAAAGACTGTGGAGCTACCATTACTTGCTGGTGTGTAATGTGCAATTTGCCCCTCTCATTCCTTTCTGATGCATCTGCTTGTCAAAGCCTCATTTAGGGACTTGAATCCCTGCTCCAGCTTGACAAACCTCTTGAGGCAATTGTAATGTAATAATGATAATTACAGGCCTCTGCTTTCTGCAGTGCAACTCATGTCTGTTTATTTAATCTCCTCCTCCCTACTCCATATTCCAATTGCATCAGGTTTTATAAAGTGCCATATGTCCAGTGTGCCTTTATAAAACCATCTAGCAGCTTTTGCTGTTTGAAGCTTGGAAAATGTACTGTGTGCACTATTTAATGCCTTTGCATACACTAATGAAGGTAAAGGCTGCAGTGGCGATTTCATGGCTCTCAATTTATTGCCTTATTTCAAAACCAGAATTGTAGCGATGGGTGGGGAGGAAGGCTTTCTGCACATTTTGGAATTGGAGGTTTCTTGCTAAAGGTTCCTTGAACTCTATGTCAATTCTAAGGTGGAATTGCTCAAATTGAAGGATCTCAGGTGTAAACTTGCACCATGCAGGGATCAGCCTGAGATAACTGACATGCATTAATGCAGAAAATGTGGTTTTTGATAAAATGCTCTTTGATTCCTAAAAACAATTCTACTGGGTATGTTTTCTGTGAATGTCCTCTTGTAACCTGATAATTAAAAATCTAAGCTTTATTTATCAAATCTTTGTAATGATAGTATAGTCGGGCTAAAATCCTTTAAGTAGTTACTAGGAAGTAGCCCTATTGATTGAAATAGTTTTACTAGCAAGTAGATGTGTGTAAACTTGTTCTCTCATTTCAACTAATTTAACCAGAAAGGAAGTTTTAAAACTCTATTTACAAAAATCAAAGTAACTAAGTTTGCCTATCTATCTTTGTGGATTGTCCTGTCCTCAATTTATTTATTAGTTTGTGTACATGGACAGAACCTGGAGGAGAATTTCTTGATGGAAAAGACTCCGTACTTCATAGTACACTAGGCAACAAGTGAAAAACCTGTTGTCAAATCTGTACATTTGACCTTGATTACCACCTTCTTGTGCCAGAAAGTGTGTGTGTGAGAGGGCTAAAGATAAGAAATAGGTGTGTGAATTCCTACACTGAAATTTAATTTGTTCATTGTTCAACCTTGTCATATAGAAGTGATTCAATGTCTAGTTTTTCCTGTAAGAATTCTCTTTGATAAATTATATGTAAAGAAACTGGATGATTTAATGAAAATATAAGCTTTTCTTTTTAGTTGTATATTTATGCTACCTTTTCTGAAGGCACTTAATATTTTTATAGCCAAAATATTATTTGTTGCCGTCTTAAATGAACCCATTAAATTAAGGTTCTACTTTGAATACAAAGGACGTTTTCATAACATCAGGGGCCAAAGTGCAGCAATATTTGTTTGTTAAACAAACAAATGTGCCTTGGCATTTAATCTCCCACCTTGTAATGTTCAACAGTTATTTTTTATACTGTTACTTTTACAGTATTTTTCAAGAAAGGCAAATATAAAACTTTGCATTTTGTGTACAGTATTGCAAACTTTCCCAGTCCAGATTCTTCCTCTCCCTGTCTGTTGGATGAAGTCCTGTCATACAGAATGGAAGAACTTACACTTTTGTACAATGACTAGTAAATATTTTAAACCACATTATTTGACAAAGTAGTACTTACTGCTTTTGAGGCTTGAGATAATTTTTTAAAGATTTTTTAAAAAAACGCAATAATTGAAGCCAGTAACATTTCTTTGATGTTAGTATCTGTATTTTTACAAACTTGGAAAAGTTCTCATAAGCAGTCATTTGGATCTTTGTATAAGAAAGTGGCTTATCAAGTTTCTTCATATATTTGAAACAACATTAGTCATTTTAGATTCTAATAATAATAGAATCTCTGTTTTAAAAGGGAGGTTGAGTACTTCTTCTGAAATATTGCAAACTGTAAATTGGGAAGATACTAATCTATTTTAGCAGATTTCTGTTTGACTCTTTAATTGTGGTTGTTTGTTTTTCATAAAATCTTCATATATCAACAGTTTGGGACGATATTACAAAACATTCAAGACTTCTTAAAGTTACAGTTCAACTCAGAATTAGTTTACTTAACTTTGTTCATTTCTGAGGTGATACTTAGAGTACGAATGGACTAGCCAGCAAGTACCATAGAACAACAACAAAAAAAGCCTGCATGTTGTGTAATAGCTTTCTGCGTGTCATTGTTTACTATGGCTTTCCAGTTTTCCTCACTTTAAGGACTTGTATTCGGTTCTTGCATTGACGATGTTATTTACATTTCCTAGAGAGCAGCTTGCACCTTAAGAGTTTGTAGTTAAGTGATTTTGCTTTGAGAAAAAGATTTTGAAGACCTGTAGCCATTAAATAGTATTTTCTTCTTCCATCTGGAGTAGGTATGCTTTCCCTTAATCTGCTTGACTGTAACACCTATGTACAGACTAGCAGAACCTTCCCCAATCTGATTTCCTTTCAGATGCATGCATTTCAACTCTCACCAATGGGCACGCTAACTAGGGAGTTCTGGGAGTTAAGATCTGCACATCTGGAGAGTGTCCAGGTTGGATAACCTGGACTACTTCTCAGCGCTCATTTCCAGCCTGGCATTTCCAGATATGTTGACTACAGTTCTCATAATCTCCAGTAACCATGCTGATTGAGGTATCTGGGAATTTTGGTCAAGTATATCTGGGGAAGATGACAAATTAGTGGATTAGGTTCAAGGATCGTAGAGTAACTTTATCTGCTAACTTGAATACTTGATAACTGCACAACTTCCTGTTAACATAGTAGCAATCCTTGGAACTAACTGGGGCCCCCAGCAAATATTTAACTAGAGGTGGCTCAGTGTAGAATATTTCTTGTACCAGACTAGGTTACTGATCCAACTAAGCCACTATTGTCTGTTCTGCTTATCAGTGGCTGTCCAGATTGTTGGACAGAGGCCTTCTCCTTTTAACTGATCTATTACCTTTTAAACTAGATATACCATGAATCAAACTGGTGATTTTCTAGAGGCAAACTGTTGGCTCTGTCATAAAACTAATGTTGCTCACCAAAGGAAATATTGGCTTGAAATCAAATATGTATAGCAATAAAAAGTCCTTTCTCTTGTGCAGAGCAGTCATATCAAATACAGATGGTACCTTGACTTTTACAAATGGCTTTTTAGGAATGCAGTGGCCATAGTGGGAGAAGGATCCAAGAAAACTCAAGGGTGGAAATGAAATTCTTGTCTGTTTTTGGAGCCAAATCATGGTATTTACAATTAGTATTTTTCAAGCAAAAACTAAACAATAACAATCTCTTTGAAAGCTCTGTGTTATGACTTACTCTGTGACAACATCAACAATCTAATGCACTTCTGGTATGCATTTTGCTACAATTCTAGTATTTTGATACGGCTACCATATCTGGGCTGCAAAAATCCAGATATCTACAAGGTGGCAGCACTGAAATAGTTTTCTGTTCCCCTTGTCTGCCATTTTGTTGGTGGTTCTGGGAGCTGAGGTGACTCAGTAAGATAATTGAAATTCTTGGTATACAAAGCCAAGTTGCCATTCCAAAACTAATACTTTGTTATCAGTTTTAGATTATGAAATTTATTTCATATGTTACCTTTCATTTCTATCATCTTTCCTGGAATTTAAAACCTGTATGGATAAACATATTTTTTTCTTAGTCAGAAGTTCCCCTCAAAGATTTACATGAAAGTGATGGCAGTGATATTGTTAGCATGCCAGGGTACACTCCTGACATACAGTACTTATGTTGAAATGAGGGCAAGCTGCACAAACTTGCTAATATATCTTGGCATTTCTCTTTTTACCTGGGCTAGCAATATAACCAAAGCAACACTTTTGTGCTATCGTTTATGATAAATAATGTCAGAGAATTCTTTGGCTATTGCAGAAAGATGCGCCAAAGCATGCATTGCGTTAACATCTACTGTGCTGCTGTGCCTACTTACTAATTTTTAAAGCAAGCAAGACTGAAGCCATTATGGGCAGTGTGGGAGCTTAAATCTTGTTCTCTAGCCATTGTGATTCTTATCTCCCTCTCCCAATGGATACATTTAAGAACATTTTTAAAAAAAGAGATGCAAAATTAGCAAGCTTGGCAGCAAGGTCAGTTTATACCAGGTGTGTGTTTTGACCCCAAATAGGGGTCATTGTAAGGTGCAATGGCTGTTCAGCAGGGGCAAGTGACAAAAGTGTGTGTCCATGGTCTAAAATGCTAATTTGTTAGGATTTTAAAAGTTTTTAAAAGCCACATTCTTTTAATCCTTGAACATGGGAGCATATGTCTTGAGTTCCTCAAAAAAGCCATAACTAAGATGAACATGTTCTATGTTTATAATGTTTTCATATTTAGGAGAATTTGTGTGGTTGGAACCCAGATATTACATATAACGAAGTCCTTTATCTGAACAAAACAGCACAATTGAGAACTGCATATGGTATGCGGATCTGATTGGGGTAAATTGTAAGGATGACCCAGAAATGTGATTCGCATTTCCTTTTAGTTCTGCCTTTTACTCTATTTTGTAACACATGGTCTTATTATTGTTCTGTATTTTGTATTCTGATACGGCCTAATTGCTAATCAATAATGTTTTTTTATTTAGTAGGATTAATCTATTTTGTCTGTATTTGCTCTCTGATTTTTGTATTAAAAGGTCATGTACTTTTTAGGTACGTTATCTGTTGTCATTCTTCAAAGAAAACCCAATTTGCATTCTCATTACAAAGCATTTCCATGTATTCAAAGTTGAAGGGAAAAAAGGCTAGCTTTACGATGCTTATTGCTTTGCACCTCTCTTAATAAGGAAGAGACTAGTATGGTGTCTAATCAGTGATTTAGACTTATTGAGTGGGAAGAACCATTAGGAAAAACAATCTAGTGTGTGGGAAAGGTGAAGTTGCATCTTCAGATAATTACAGGTGTTTCATGGGTATTCTCAGGAACTTTTTCAGGACAAAAAACTACAGCGTAGGATATGACTATGATTTAACATACATATCTATATTTCTTGTGCTGCTGAATTTTTTTGGTAACACCAAACTTTTGCACAGCTTTGATAATTTTGCATGATTGCTCAGGAAAAGAGTCCCATGTTCCAGTGTAAGAACATTGGAAATGGCCTTATACAGAGTCACATCCTGGTGTTCTAAGCTCAGATAATTTGCACTGATGAATGGCAGCATCTCTCTTGGTGGTTAGGTGATCTTTTCCCTCAGCTCTACGTGAAAGCTCAAGAGTTAGTTCTGGGTCCTTCGGCATGCAAAGTGGAAACTGTTCCACTGAATTATCACCCTTTTGACCATCTTTGAAATATTGTGAGCATTCATGAGAGTATCAGCAGAGCCTGATTTGTTTCTTCTGCAGTAGGGCGAAATTGATGTAATTGGCTACTCTGAACTACCTGTACTTTCATACTATTGATCAGTCACTTTTTTATCACCTAACATCTGCATTACTTGAATTGTGTACTGCACACCTATTCTTAGAGCTGCATGCTTGTGCCCCTGGAATTGTAATTTTTATGTGGTTTCCGATTTAATAAAAATACAAGAAGGCTTGATACTGTCAAACAATACTCCTATTATAGTTCTGGTGACTGAGCAGCTTCTGCAACAAGTCTGCCAAGTTAGGTAGGCTTGACATTGAAAAATTGTATTTGCTTAATCAAGACATTATAGTTTTCTTTTGAATAAAATCCTTGTGGGATGAAAACCAACAAAGCTGTTCAGGCCCTGAACCAGTTTTTGATATCAGTAATAACTAGATTAAGAAAAGCTACTTGATACTTAGTCCATATTAGGCAGAGGTGTTCTTGGTCAGACAAAAGGCAGATCAAGGAATTGCTAGCTGCCTTAGGTGCCATTTAATGAACATTTTTTTCTCATTTTGCTTAGCTTGTAATGCACTGTAGGCTCTCTGCTAGTCTGTGGTATCTTCGTAATAAATTCTTTACAATTAAAAAAGAAACCATTCTGGGCAGTAGCATATCATACTGCATCTTTCTCTGGTTTGACCTCCCCCTAAATGTGTGGAATTTCCCAGAATTCTCAAGCTAGCAAGGCATTGTTGAGAATTCTGGAGGTGGAGATACACATATCTGAAGCTTGCCAAGGTGAGAGAAGGTTGCCATATTGCCTCAGCACCAGAAATGAAGTGGCTGTATCCAAGGTCAAAGAGAGGAAATCTATGATCTTGCTTAAGCTAGTACATTCATATCAGAATCCCCTTCCATAATAAACAGCACAAACCACTACAATTCTTGCATCATAGAATTGCAGCATGCTGATAGCATGAGTTTCCTTCTTTATATAATTTCTATTTGTTTTTTGGGTAAATATATGAGAATTAAGCACTGAATAATAAAAGAAAAGTACACTGTGTTAATCATTTATGATTCATCAGTTCATTCCTTTCCTCTTTTCTTCCTTCCCTGTCTACTCTTAGTTATTAGTATATTAACTCTCCTCCTTACTTTAAGTAAAATTCTGATAGGATGGGTTGTGCTTTGTTATGTGTGATGTTGTTGATACATTCGGCTCTTCTGTAACCAGGCATACTTTCAGAAACCACATGCCTAGGGCTGGGCATGTATGCAGCATTAGCCATGTCGAATGTCAGTCGATCGCATACTGTAATGGAACTTCAGTAGAGCCTGAGAACAGAATTTCTCGGTCAGTTGTGTAGGGTATAATCAAACCCCTTTATTTCAGACTGCCATTTTGCCTACATGCTTCTTTGGATGTTCAAGTTGAACCTTTAATATTTGGAGTGGATGGACAGGTCAGGTGGGAAGGAGAAATGAAACTTGTCTATGTAAAATCTCCTTTCAGTCAAGTTTGACTCTAGGTGACTTCAGAACATATCCATGGAGCTTTCTTGGCAACAATACAGAAAGGATTTGTCATTGTCGTCTTTTGGTGTCATTTGGTTTTGTTTAATTTCTCAGTCTTACCTGTAGCCCTGGAGGGTCTCCCATCCAGGTCCTAACCAACCCTGCTTAGGTTTCTGAGCACAGCCAAGGTATACGCAGAGTTAATGTGGATAGGGCTCTTACATCAGCTGTATGGATGCTGCTGGCAAAACAAATATGCCCTGTCTCTGCAATTGTTCCAGGTCTACCCCAGGATACCAAGGAACATTCTGGAGCTACAATGAGCAAGAGGTTGGTTAATGAAACATTGGGTCTGATTTCCATGCTCTTTTTTTTTTCTTTAACACTTACACAGCATGCCCATATTGGACTGGATTCACACATGGTGCAGAGCTATTGTGTGATTTGTTTAGTTTTGGCTCACCATGTGTGAAACCTGGTAATTGTGATTTACTCAATAAACCACACTTAAATAAACCATGGGATAAATTGATAGGTGAACCTATATATGCCTCCATACTTGTATTTTTCATATTTCCATCTTAGGGATTCTCAACCTATGTAAAGCACATATTGTATATTGGAATTAAGATAGGAAAGGTCCCCTCTTCATCTCATCCTGAATAGTTTAATGTTGGCATGAAATGCCAGAAACCTTTGGACTACTGTAATCATATGTTTATTGTAAACCGCCCAGAGTCCCCCTTTAGGGGGAGATGGGTGGTAGCAAAATTTGAACGATAAATAAATATGTCCTTATTTAAAGCAATCACTCCCAAGTGACGTGGGCACACATGGGCTTAGTTAAGAAATTGGGGTCCTATGGGTAATGCTGTGGGGCACAAATACATTTGTGGACATTTCCTGAGGACATTGCTAGGCTCTCTACCACTCTAGACTTTTTACACTGTAAAACTTTATTTTAATTAAAAACAGTGGGAAATCTGCCTGCTGCAAAGCAAAATTATAGCCTCCAGCATGATTTTTACTTGCAGAAAAGCCTATAGGCCACAAATAAGCTTTCTCAGAGGTTAAAAGAGATGATGTTCTGTAGCTCAGTGCTTGGTTTAGAACCCCACTTAAGAGGGGGCACCAGGATAGCATGACATGCAGTACTGTACAGTTTTTCAGTTGAACCAAATGGGCTTGCTGTAAATACAATTCACACACCATTCAATATCATGGTTTGTTTGGTAAGTCACCCTTGTCTAGATTCAGATAACACTCTAAGTAAACAAATCACATTAAGGATTAGGGTGCTTTGTGAGTCAGGTCCGTGTGTGTCTTTCTGTGGCCGTTCCCTGTTACAGCTTTGCTTTGAAACTTCTAATCCTCACCTTTTTCTAACATATGGTCAACCATAAACATTTGCTTTTTTGATGCAACTTTATTTTGTCACTTATTTTTATATTGAAGTCCTTGTCTGTTTAAAAAAAAAGCATATACTGTATATGATTTTCCTCGCAAAATATACAATTGGTTGCTAGTCTTTTCTTTTGTGAATTTTACTCCCCCACCCCATCTCAATTTGGCTATGTAGTCTTAAAGGTTTGCCTGTTGCAGTGCTGTTTGCGGTGTGCCTCACTGGAGTCAGTAACTCTCTTTTGATGACCAGTGGGATGCATAGCAAGCATTCCAAAAGGAGGAAGTTGGTAATAATCTGGCTGCTGAATACCTTTTCTTCCATGCTGCTGTTTTCTCAGTCTTTGTAAGTGTGATGTTAGATATTGCTCTGTTGATTACATTGAAAACAAGACTTCTTTGTCCATGAGCAGGAAAACTGAGTGAAATGAGATTCCAACTTTCCAATATGCTAGCTTGGTCATTGTTAAACATAAAAGTACTTTTATTTCCCTTTGTTGAAATATGTGTTGTCAATGAGGAGAGAAATTGCTTGGAACCATTGCACACGCACGCACACACACAAAAAAGCTAGGAAAAGGAAGGTAAAACCACTCTGCTGAGATAAACAAAGTAATTGCTTGATAGAGTGTACTTATAATGCTGCGAGAAACATGTAAGTGTGTACACTGTAAATGAACTTCAGCTTTTTGGAACACTGTCAACAAGTATCCTGATAGAGTAAATAACTTGTGATATGGGGAATATGGGGAAAAGGGCAACGATGTAGAGACCTCATTTTGGAAATGGCTTCTCCCTTCCTTATACCTTGTGATAAAGTGTTCTTTGTAATTGAAGAATGGGTCCTGTGGTATTTTAATCTGCATGGTCTAAGCCACTCTATGCATTCTTCAGTGCTATGTTTGTTTTTGTATGAGTACGTTTTCAATTATTTCTTTTTAAATACTTCTTGTCTCCTTCGTGGAGAAGAAGATTCTGAAGTACAAATTGCTCAAAAACTGAAGGACCTGATATGATTGCAGTAAAGAGCAGAGGGCCCGAACGCAATAAAGCTTGCTCCTCAGTCATTAGCTTTACTGGACGGTTTGGCTGCTTGAGAATGTGGTGGTCCACTTCATATTCACATCTTTGTATTATTTTTGTTTATCCTTCCTGGATGGTCTTCTGAAGTAGCCCCAGTGATAACATATTGTACTATTCTTATTTTGAGTTAGCAGCAGGTGGATAACTATAATTGGGCTCTCTCATACTTATTTGGGTAGTTGATACTCTCTGCTTCAGGGCAGGTTTTTGGAATTAAAGAACATTTGAATCTCTTGTTTTTAGCTCAGATCTATTCCAGTGTTTATTTTTCCAGGCTGTTCCCTGGCCTAATCCATATGTATCACCTTGGCTTCCTTAGTCATGTTTTAGCAAGCAGGGAACCACATTATCTGGAGTACACCCACACTGGGAAAGGCTGGAATGGAACATTCTTCACTTGCCCCTTGTTCAGTCTCCCTCTGCATGATTAGGCAGATTTGGCCCAGTGAAAGTGAACAGGAAATAGATAATAAGAAAGAGCAGGACTCTTTGACATCTTTCTTGTAACATCTGTTATGTGCTGTTCCAATAAGGAGAATGTACCTACTGGACCTGTGTGTTTACTTCCTTCTCCATCATATAGTGTGCCAGCCCTGATTCAAGCAGGAATTCTTGGTCTCAGCAAAATGGTGTAGTGAATGGTTCTGGTTTAATAACAGTAGCTGTCATTAACCACAGTTTCCTGTTTTGTAGCAATGCCCAAACTTTGAGCTTACCAGGACAGGTATGCAATGAAAAGACAAAGGAAAGGGGAGAGCATGTGGGATCAGTGCTTTCTGCCTTTCTACCTACAGGTTTAGCAAATCAAAAATGAACTTCTGAACTGGCCTAGTAATTCTGTTCTATGTAGCAATTACTTCTTGGCACTCAGTTCCTTTCTGTAATAAAGCGGAGAGGATATTAGAAAATGTAAATGCCATGTCCATGCTGGTGCCTTCCAGATGAGTTGAGTTACAACCCTCAAAATTTGCAGACAGTATGAGGAATTGAGGTGACGGACTAGACCTTGGGGGAGCTGGGGGTGGCGACGACTGACAGGGAGCTCTGGCGTGGGCTGCTCCATGAAGTTACAAAGAGTCGGAAGTGACTGAACGAATAAACAACAATGAGGAATTGACAAAAAAGCTCTCCATCTCTATTCTAGATCATTTAATTTTATGCCAGTGACTGTCATATAATCTTCTGCCTGTCATTGTTACACCCTTGATCCATCTAAATTAGTTCTCTCCATATAGACTGACGCTCCAAGTTTCCTGCAGGCATCTTTTCCAGTCTTACTTGGAGGCATCTGGAATTAAATCTGGGATTTTTTGTATGTGAATCAGAAGCTCTACCATTGACCTTCTGCATGAGCAAAGATATACAATACAGTGATTTCCATATTATGAAATGGAAATAGAAGACAACATTGGCTCAGCTGACATTTTATGTATGTGACTATATTTAAACACATTTAAAAAAAAACCCTCAAAAGTTATGCTAGAAGCAAAAGACAGGTATCATTAAAAGAAGAGTTAGCCAAGAAATCTCTATTTTACTTTAGCCTCTTGAAATGAGGGAAGAAATGATAATCTAGAAAAAGAGAAGAGGTGGAAGAAATCACAGTTCACAGATGTGAAAGCTATTTGTTATGCTTATAGTCCTTTCTGAACATGTTTACTTGGAATTTTACACTATTAATTTAAATGGGAATTGTTGCTAAGTGAGATGTGATACATGAGTGTTTCCATAGTTGGAAAGGTACTTGAAATTTTTACAGAACTGCTTGGGTGGGAAAATAAAGTAATTTAAAAAAATTACTAGTTCTCACTATGACTTTAATTTTTTCAGACCAAACTCGTTTTGTTTTTTTCTTGAGCAATCAATTTATTTAGCAGCCAAGGAAAATAAAGTTCTGAAGTGTGGGTAGAGAATTTGATGTATTCAAATTCAACATCCTTCACACTGAGGGGGAAAAAAGGGAATTAGAACTCTCTGGTTAGTTAATTAAAAAACACATTAATTTGGAAAGAGATTTGATAGCATTTCACAGATGCCAGTGTTGTTTTGTAAAGAGTTGGTAGTATACTGATATAAGTAATAAAATGTATATTTATTTATTCTGTTTATATCCCAACTTTCCTTTAAGAGGTTAAGGTACCATTCACTGCACTCCTTCTTCAATACCTCCCCCCCCCAACAAAAAAAGCCCCAACTTGTGAGGTAAGTTGTATTGAGAATGAGTGACTGGCCCAAGGTTACTCAGCCAGTTATCATGGTTGAAGGTGGGCTCCCCAGTTCTACTCCAGCCTCTTAAATACTATATCATACTGGCTCTATCAGTATCAAAGAGCAGGATTAGAGATACTAAAAAGATAGGGTAATGATGCAATATTGTCTTGAATATTGTTGTGTATTGTCAACAAAGTAATCTAAAAATGCAGAGTGCAGCTTCTATAATTTTTTTTCCAGTGAATTTACCCCTTTACCAATAATGGTCATAGGAGGTATCTGTATTTTCGTCCGAGTAAGGAAGTAACATATTGCATCTCTGCGTATACAGTGTGTGTTTCTGCTCTGTCTTCATGTTGTGTTTGTGTGTAGCTGGGCACAAGAAGGCATAGAGAAGGGGGCTTAGAATGGAGTAGCAACAATCTGATTTACTACCCAACAGCTTCTCCCATAGGGATGCAATGGGCAATTTTGGAGCCCCCCTTTTGGCCCCTAGCTGGATCTAGCCCATTTTTGAACTTGTGCTTTCTTTTGCCAGCTTCTCCTCACACCAAATTTGGTCCCTCTCAGTTAATTATTTTGGAGAGTTATCTTTCTGATGGACAGATGGATAACGTCCCTGGCTCTTTTGTTTAATTTCTTTCCAGCATTCTGTTGGGTTGGTAAGAATAAAAGGACAGATATTAAAGGTGACACATGAAGAGGAAATGACCAAAGTTGATATTTGAAAGGGAAGATAAACTTGTTTTGTTGGCAAGTTTATAAAATAATTAATTTTCAGATGCTGTAACAATATATCATGCCTGCTTTTCATTTATCTCTCACTTCAGCTCTTTGCACTCTAGGTATTCTACAGAAGGATACTGGAGGAACTTCTCCTGGGGTGGATTTCCATATAGTATCTGATATAACTTTATGAAGAAAAAAATAGTCCTTTTGGACTGTGTTAGTGTTTTGAAGTCTTGATTTATGCCTGTTGAGGTACTTTCTCCCTAGCACCCCCCCCCCACCATGGCCAGTCATCTACCAATACTTTTAAAGATCAATATTCTTTATCTGCTGATAAAGTTTATGAGAAGAAGATGGAGTGCACAGAAGTATTAAACAGATAAGGAGCTGGAGTTTTACTGGCAACAATTTAGAAGTAGCTTGTCACTGCTTTATTCTGGGATTTTATTTTGACTTTCTTGGTTCTCTTTCCAATTACTAAGTCTAACCTGACTTAAATTTATGGGGTCAAGTAAGATTGGCTGGCTCACATATAAGTTTTCTTAGAAATAAGCAGTGGCATCTTGAAGTTATGACCACTGGGGCTGGCCTTTTCAAAAATTTTCTGTAGTGTGTAATTTTTGGGGTCCTGTCCTGTCCCATATGTGCCATTGGCCCCCCCTTTTAAAGAACATAATGATAAAGGAAAAATCAGTTAAATATAAGGCTCCAAACCTATCTCCTCTGGCATTTTGTGTTACAAAGTGTCCATCCTCCTGGTAATTGACATCTAATATTGCTCTCAAGGAGCCATTTTTAAGAAACACTCCCTTTGATTTTAGAATTAATACACAGTCATCAAAACTAGCAGCCAGTGGTTTCCCTAGTTTCCATGCATTTGGCCAGTCCCCTCTTAAGATGGTCTGTATTGGTGGCTATTGCTTACAGTGCAATCGCTCAAGTGGATTGCATTGCAGGCAGTCCATTTAAGAATGCACTGAACAAATGGTCTTCACATTTACCCTCAGTGGATGATTGGCGTTCTGATAATGACCTGGTTCACACATCATAGTAAGTCATGATTCTTAATCATGGTTTGCACAATCATACTTGATTTGTTAACCCATACCTCAAGGGTTAAAGGCTAGGATGAGAGTTCACTCAATAGGTTGTACTTTGTGTATGAGTGCTGAGTTCATTCTTTGACTTATGCTCTAAGTAAAATAGTTTTCAGCCAGGGTCACATTTTTCTATGGGCAGCACTGGAAGAATCTCCATTTCAACCTTCTCATTTGACATTCCCCATTGTTATCCACTCATAAAAACAACTTGCATGTCATTTTTTAGGTGTTAATTTAGTGCCTAAATTAATTTTGCTGTTAAATGCCTCCCTTTGCTGAACCAGTTTTCAACTGGTATGAACATACCTGCAACAATATGTTTATGTATATTATTTATTTTGTCTAGGTATATTGTTTATTCAATAAATAAAGCTATAAGGCAAACTAAAAAAACTTACCTTTGGGAAAAAATGAAACAAAAACAAAAGCAAATTAAAAAAAAAAGAAAAAACTTGGGAAAATGGATAGATCTATCCTAATGAATGAATGAATTATATATGTGTGTGTATAATTTATTTAATCAATTTATATGTCTGGCCACCCCCAGAGTGGTTCTGGCCAGCTAACAGAACATTAAAAACAATAATAAACAAAGCTAAAAATATAAAGCAGACATGTATTCCAGCTGGCAGCCACATCATCCATTCCCAAGACATGGACATCTAATATCCTGGCCCAAATGCCTTGGAGGGAAAATATTGTCTTGCTTTAATTGTCTTTGATATTTGTGTCTTCAGTTGGATTTCCTAGTCATCAGTATCACCATTTAAAGCATTATTAGTTACTTTTTGTTTGAGTCATTGGATCATTTCATAATTAGCTACTGCAGAACGAGAATGAACTTCACCAACTTCCTGATTTTCATTACAAATAATAAGTTATAATTATGCTTCCACAATAAAATGTTCAATGATGTAACAAGGTAGATAGACTTTTCTTTAATTCTAATTTAATAATAGGTGAGCCTGTAATTACAATTTACGTTTTTTCCATAATCTAATAGGCTTTGTCTAAAATGTATTCTAAGCTTTAAGAACTGATAAGAGCTTTGTTTTAAAGTATCACCTGTAATGTAGAAATAACTAAACCATCTATAAATACTACTTAATGTAAAATGTAAAAATATCCAATTTAAATAAAAGTATAATGAAAATAAGTATAATGAAAGTAGGGGCTGGGGTACAGAAGATCATAATTAGGTATTGGTAGCTGTTTGGTTATTTGTAATAGATCAGTAAGGGTTGTTGAACAACAACAAAACATTGCAGGCCCTACATATGACTGCATGATTCATGGGCCAGTGATATACTGTATCTATGGTAGCACTGTTGCCCAACTCTGAAATGAGACTTTGTATTCTTTAAATTTTATCTATCTATCTATCTATCTATCTATCTATCTATCTATCTATCTATCTATCTATCTATCTATCTATCTCTGAAGGTGCTTTTGGTTGACTTGGCAACCCTAGCTTGTGGCTTACTCACAAATGAACCTGGGAGCTGAAAAGTCACCTGTTGTGGCTTGTTGGAGGAGCCATTTAGCTACTGAATTCAACCCTTGCTTCGTGCAGGAATCCAAAGGTAAACATCCACAACAAATTGTTCTCCAGCTTCTGATTGAAGATAACCAATGAAGTGGAGCCTCCCTCTTCTCTAAGTAATTGGTTCCACTGTCAAAACTTGTCTTACTGTTTCCAGCATTCAGTATCTTCAGTACAGAATATTCCTTTCTGTAAGTTGGGATCATTATTCCATGTCTTGCACTCTGGAATGATAGAGAACAGGTCTTTATCTTCCTTAGTGTGACATTCCTTACAGGTGCTATCTTATCCCTCTATCTCCTACATATATAAGGCCAAAAATTTCCAGTTCCTTATACTTCTATTCATAGGATTTATTTTCTAAATCCTTGAATATATTTGTTGTCTTTCATGAAATAGATTTAACATGGCTTGCTTGAACATGTTGTGATGACTTTATATTTTGTTCAGAAGAGGCTGTCACTTCACATTCAACTGAAATGTGTCATGATAGATGGCTTGTACCTGTGCCATTTCTTGGTACATTCTTAGCTAACCACAAGCCAGGTTTACTGTGCTGTCTGAACACATCACTAATACATTAATTTTGAAGTTTTTCCACTAGTGAGGATAATAGTATTCATTCAGGGGTTGGTAGTGTTTTCTAACCTTGGATTTTGAGCCATGGTCTGGTTTTCCTCATCCCTCAACCAAGATTTCAGCATTTTCAGAATTAGCATGAAGCATTTCTCAATTAGCTTTTGGAGTTGCAGTTACTGAGATGATGCCTTGATGCCTAATCCTGTTTTTTACTTGTGGCCTTTGGCAGCCTTGACACAGGTCTGCTGACAAAGTTTAGAATCACTGAGCTGTAGAATTGTAATTGGTGTAGCAGGTGCTGGTCATCCTAAACCATAACTAGCCATCATCCACCCTCTGAATCATTGTGTCTGACTTGGATGCTTATTTCTATTATTTGACATAGTTTAGTGAACCTCAGTGTTTGAGTGGATCATAGTAACCTCTGGGTTTCCTGTCCTTGTAGTGTACTGTTCTGGTGCTGAAGGTAGAAATGTAAATTAGAAGCTAAGAATTCATTCACATGACTGTGCAGTGTGCCATGTATACAGTAATGCATTAGTGAGGAGTCATCTGCTGTCACTGATGGCTCTTTGGTCAGATGGTGGTAGCTGCCTGGTCTAAAAACTAAGGTGTTGCATGAGACTTAACAGTTGACAAATGAGAAATCTTGTGAATTGTCTCCAAAACAATTTTATCCACTCAGGTGGTATGCCATGCATCATTTTGCAGTGTTTGGCCCAAGACAAAGAGCTAGCCCTCTGATGGTAGGGGTAATTTTCTTTGGTAAACTTCCATAGACTGTGGTGTAAATCCTGTCTAGAATTTTATATTAGATTATAGTAGTCCTGATACATGTAAATTGACTTCGATGAGAATAGCAACAAGTACAAATATGATCAGCTGCTCATATCTGAAGCAATTTCCCATTTTGTCTGTGGACCTCTGTTGGTATTGAAAGCATTCTCTTGGCACTGATACCATCTAAGGCCTAATTTTTCAAACTGTGTTCTGTAGAACCTTAGGGTTCTGTGGGAACTAGATGGGGGTTTGTGGGAGATTAAGGGGAAAAAAAAGTTCACTGAACACAGCCAATTTTCTGTCACTAGAGCTATACCTCTTAATCAGGGATTCCAGAATTTTTTAAAAAACTAGATTGCATCTCCTGAAAAAGTTTGAAAAGCACTGATCTAAAGCAAGGGGTAAGTAGGGTAAGCCTTAGAGGATAAGAACATTATCAGTGCCCTGTTGGATCAGATCCCTGGCCCATCAAATCCAGCAGTTTGTTCTTACAGTGGCCAACCAACTGCACAAGGAAGCCTACTAGTCTCCCAGCAGATGCCCTTTGGAGGCAACCACACTGCCATCAAGGCTAATAGTGGTTGATCCCCATGAATTCCATGAATTGGTCCAACCATTTTTTGAAGCCCAGGCAAGCTGGTAGCCAGCACCACATCTCGTAGTGAATTCCAGTTTTATGTGTTGTGTAAAAAAACCCCTCCTTTTTTCTATCCTGGTTCTTCCAAGATTCCATGTCATTGTGTAGCCTCTGGTTCTAGTATTTTGGGAAGGGGAAAATAGCTTTTCCTTGCCTACTTCTTGCACACCATGCATAATTTTGTACACCTCAATCATGTTCCCTCTCATTCACCTCCTTTCTTGTGGAGTAGTAATCTCTATCCTTTTCTTCCCATCTGCAGCCCCCACCCTGCATGCCCCTGCACATATCTATCAGAGAAGTCTCCCAGCCTTCCTGTGCAGATTTTGGAGGCTGTGGTGAGCTGTAAGGTCCAGTAGCTCCATTCTCTCTTCTGCTTATGGACGTTCCTCTGCTGTTGGAAGATAAATGTTTGATTTCATCCACAGGATATAATGGCAAAGGGACCTTGAGCTATCGCTGGAAATTGCTGGGTCAGATGGATCTTTATTTTAATACATCAGAATTAATGTTAAGTTATTATCCTCCCATGGAAAGGGTTATGAAGATCTAATACATGTTAACATATTTATAGTAACTCTTAAATCAACATAAACTTGGCTATTGTGAAATACTATGTTTTTAAAAATTGTCCACAATTTTGTTTGCTATGGGAGAGCGACAGTACTTTTTGTTCAAGTGTTGCTTAATCAGAATTTATCATTATTTATGTTTGTGTTTGGTCATTTATTTTCATCTTGTGGCCAAAAACTTATATAAATAGTGAATGGGGATGGTTTTAAAAGTAACATCATTTGTAGTGTACTTTTGTTAACTAAGTGGCCTTAATTCAGATTCAGAGGATGGTATCTTTATGTTTCTATATAGGCATTATTATTGGTAATCTTTTATTCTTTAATGTCTGTATATTGGGTTAGCATAGTCTGCATGCAAAAAGAATTGCCAATTACCTGACTATAAGTTCACTATGAAGTATAAATAGGTCTGCCTGGAAATATCTGAAGATTGTGTATTGGTATTTCATATACAGGAATCAAATAAAAGGATTGCTTGGGTGGAATTCACTAACACCTTTTATAATGTATTCATATTAAGGTATAAAAATTTCTTTTATCTCACATTAATGCTAACAGGAGATTTATTAGATGAAGGTGTTCATGCTTTACTTTTATAAATTAACCATGATTAAAATTGAGGAACAACACTAATAATGTGAAAATAAGTAAGATTTTTACATTGCTGTTCCAAGCCAATTAAAGCTGAAGTTGTTTTAAAACTTTAAGACATAAAGGTAGGGTCAACAAAGTAGTGCTTATGACATTTAGTAGTGTCAGTCATTCCTGAAAATAATGCCTGTAAGCCTCCAGCAATTAAATTGAAATTAATTTTAATTAAAGTGATAAATGCTCAAAATCTTACAAGACTGCCAGATTACCTGATATTTCTGTGTAAAGTCTCATGGCAAGGTTTCTAGAATAGGAAATTTAGTATCATTCAACATTGGAACAATACCTTGGCTATTGGAGAATGCGGCCTGTGGCCTGAAGATACTGAAAGGGTTTCCCATCCTTTCTGGAGATTGTTACCTGAGACCATTTACTAACAAATCTTGCTTTTGTGAGTCTGCAGACATTAAGGTTACAGTCTTACAGTTCTTGAGAGGGAACACTTTCTCTCTGAGGATGAAAAAAGGGAATGTGAAAGATCTGACTGCAGAAGGAAATATTAACTGGATGTTCCTTTCCTGTCTTTTTCCATGAAACTTCCAAGTTCTTTTCAGAATTGGAAAGGTTGGCCAAGAAGGAAGTTAGGCGAGGTGATGGATCCTCTGGCATGCCCCTCCAACCCAACATCAGATCATCAAATCTGAATGTTTGCATTGGGCTGTACATTTATTAGCTCATTTGGTCTTTCACATCTTCAGCTCTAGAGCCAGTGTCGATTTATGCTGCCCCATTCATTTCTGTGAGAATTTTAAAAAGGGGAACGCTTTGGAAAGAAAACAGAAATCCTGATTTCCCCTTTCCTTACTTTAACCATCTTGTGAAGAATATGACAGGGCCTTAGATTTCTGGAGGCACCCGTATCAGAGCTTTCCACAATAGCAGGAAGGATTGTTCTGCCCACCTGGTAAGTATTGTTGTGAGAGTTCATTTGCTGCATTCATTTTGCAAATTGATACTGATGCAGTTTTGTGGGTTTATACAGGACAATGCATTTCTTAGGAAAAAATAGTTGAGATTTTTTGGAAACTGCAGTGCAGTGCCAGGATACCATCTGCATGATTTCTGGGGATGAGGAGAGAATACCACACCAAATTAGATATTTGTCTTATTCCTTCTAACAGGCATCCACTGCCTTTCAAACAGCCTGCTTTTGAAATGGATTATGTTTTAGTATGGGGTTTGGTCTATTGTGTTAAATGGGTGGGTGGTAGAAATAGAATTCTTTAAATTCTTGAGGACTCTTGAACGATTCTCTGACCAGATCCTGTGAATGCTCTTTCTTTCTTGCAAGGCCACAAATGATAAGCTGGAGTGGTGTTTTTTGTTTCCAAGAGTTGTTGGTATTTATAGTGATTTATATATTGTCTTAATGTTAGAGCCTGATTGTAATTTATTTCTGATTTTTAAAGGTGCTTGTCAATTGCCTAGTTCAACATTCAAGGTTTTCAGATGTGACAGTCATGGCATGGGCTAAATACTGTATCACAACAGTATTTTGTGATGAAGGGTGGGGTTCTGCCTTCCTGAGTAAACTCTGGAATTTTTAAGGAGCTAGTTTGCAGAATATTTCCTTCCTCAATCTTTCCAAGCTGCTGGCCTGCTCAGAATAGCGCTGATTCTTCCAAAGCAGCCTGCCCAGATTGGGCGGTATTAGAAATGACAAATGCATTAGGTGAGAGCTTGGCCAATACAGGAGGTTTGCAATTTTAAGTATCTAAAAAATAGACCTGGTTGCTAATATGGCTTGATTTGCAGAGACTGAAATGCTGTTGGGCTTCTATTCAACCATGGAGAAAGCAGACTCTTTCCTTTCTCATGTCACACTTGACCTTTTGGCCTTTATTGCCGGGTGCTGGATGTGTATGGCACACACAGCGTAAACTGAACTGTATTCTAAATTAAATGCTGCCGAGAGAGACATTCCACACACAATCCTTCCCACTGCTGTCCTAAAGCTAACTTTTATGACACCAATTAAACATTCATAGTCAAGATCAGGAGCACCATTAACCTCTGTCTGTCGTTTCTCTATTAACCAAAGAAATCCAGTGGTTTTGTTAAACTTTCACTTTGGGTCCCAGTTGCCTTAAAATCCTTTTATGCTGAGACTAGCTTCTCACAGAGGTCATATGCTTGGGTTGTACCACTTCAGAATGCTAATCAGTGTGCAGGGCTGAATTCCATCAAGCACTTACTCTATAGTGCTGGAGTTGTGCATGGATGGATTTTTGTTCCAGGGAGTCAGTCAGGAGTCAGAATTTTAATCTGTGACTAAAGTGGGAATGACATGACTTTTACCACTGACACCTGCTAAGAAAAAATTGGGAAGACATTTTTGTTGATCTCCTGTGCTTCTTCGTTCCCCAAGAGGGGAGTGAGATTTCAAGAGAAAGAGAGAAAGCATGGGTGAAGATTGCACTCCCTCTGCCATGAATAGGAACCTCCACTGGCTTGAAAAGTCAGGTGATCAGAAAAGGATTCCTTCTTTAAACAGAAAAGGACACTTTTGTTTCTAGTTTACAAACCAAGTAGTTGTAGCATGGGGCTGCTTAATTCTTTTATGGTAGCAACATAACAATTTGCTTTTTTATAATAAATTTTATTAAATTTTAAGAGAAGAATAAAAACTACAAAAAACAAAAAATAACAAAGAAAAATAAACCAAAAAAGTGCAGAAACACAAAAGATTTTTTTTTTTTACAGAGAAGTGTGGCTTCCGACTTTTAACAGCAAGGATATAGAAAATTTTCATAATCCATCTCTTACTCTATATTAAACCAAAACACCACATTATTTCTATAGGTCATTCCACATAATAAAAATCACTAAGTACAGTTACTCTTCTCCCTTATATTAAAATGAAGAAAAATTCACTCTCACTTCAAGTAAGCAATGTTTATATGAGTAAAATTCATATAAACCTCTTAAACATCTTTCTCTCCTCCAAAAGATAAAACGTATTTAATTATTCCTTCCTACCACAATTCTATACATTTCTGTCTACTATGATAAGAATCAGATTAAAAAGCACATAAATTGTCTGCTACTATACTTAATAATACAACAATTATAACAATCTCAATATTCAAAACAATGAATCCAAATCTTTAAAGGCAAATCACATCAGTCAAATCCTTAAAGCAAACCAGATAAACATTCTTCAACCCTTATCCCACTTCAAAATAAACCAGAGCAGTTACATGTTCCCAAGAAATGCACAGAGCTTTCTTAAGAAAATCAAACAGCCCAGCTGTCCCCCTCAAATATTCCAGGTTCTTTTCATGGCATTCCACCAGGATATCGACCCTATTTATGGTTTGCAGATCACTCTCTCCCCTAGATTTCTCCAACTCCATTATCCAATCTTTACCCAGCATCTCAATAAAGATCCCAATCTCAATCTTAAAAAAACCTTTCTATCACTCTTAAATTCCTCAATTTTATTTTCCACATCCTCAACCTGATGGTACATTTTAAATCTCATATTGTCCACAATGCCCTGGATGTCTTACATAAAAGTTTGATAGAAGTTGGAAGAAATCTGTTTAAGATCCTGGTGAAGGTCAGAAAGTATCTGTTTGAATTCCTCCGTGTCTCATGCAGTAGATTATGGTGCCCCTAGGAGCTTAACCAGTGAAAGTTGAAGATACTCGAAAGTTGCTTACTTGAAGTGAGAGTGAATTCTCAAGGGAAAGTGAACAGAAAGCTGAAGGTTCAAATTAGCCGATTCAACGTGTAGGAAAATACTAGTATCTTCAAATTTAACACAAAAATAATAACAGGAAGATAATTGCTTACTCTCAGTCTTTAGAATTTCCTTTGGAAGGAAAACAAAAACCCAAAACTTAAAAAATTTAATCCCAAAAATAACGTTAAGCACCAAGAGGGCTGGTTTCTCCTCACTGTAAAAAGCCTCTCTTGGGGTATATATACTTTTAAAAAATGCAATTTTTTTAAAGATTTAGAAATGGGGTGGCTGTTCTTAGTGTCCCTTTAAGGCTACAGTGCGACTTGGAAATGATGACGTCCCCACCTCCCAGGAGCTCTTACCGTCAACCGTGAAACACTGTTTACGACCTCCTGCTGCAAGCCACCATTCTGGAGGACAAATGGGATGATTCCGTGAGTTCTCCTTGATCTGGAGAACAGTTCTGGGCTTCAGGAAAGCCTGCCTCAGCCTGAAAAAAAGCTGCCACGCTGCCCGCTCTGCCCGTCTAAACAGCGGGCACAGCCATTCAGAACGCCATTCCCACCAGAAGCCCAACATAACAATTTGTTGTGCTTTTGACTGTCAGCTATTTTGGGAAGGTCAGTGGGCACCCAAGGCATGAGATGTAAACCTCGAAGATTTATTTATTGTATTTATAGGCACCTTTATTTTGTACAACTCAAAGCAGAGAACATAATGCTCCCACTTCCTATTTTCCTACAACAGTCCTGTGAGGTGAGTTGGGCTGACAGAAAATGACTGGCTCAAAGTCACTCACCTGGGTTCATGCCGAGGTGGGCATCCAGTTTCTGGTCCAGTGCTTTAACCGTTATAGCAGACTGGCTCCTGCGTAACTGTAAGGCACTGATGGCATTGTGTAAATAATAAATAAAAGTTCCACTCAAAGCCTGCTTGCTGTACATGTGGGAGCACAGAGTTTGCAGGGAGATCTTGTAGTTTTTCATGATATGGACAATTCAGGGACAATTTATCCAGCAACTTTTATACACTGCTCATGTGAATAGACTGACTTCTTTTTTTTTAGCTCAACTAATCCACTCAAATGCAAATGTACTAGTTATGAGTATGGCTTCTATAAAGCAGTGTTCTGCCGAGGACCTGCAGAGCAGGAACAGAATGCTTCTGTATTTAAATAGCCTTCCTTGTTCTTCAGTCTGATGTTGGGCCTGATGTTTTGATTAGTTGTTAATTCATTTGATGAGGTTGTTTGTACATGATAAAATAGGTAAATTAAGAGTGAGTTATATAAGTTCTGCAAATACATTCCACGAATGGCAATTGCTTGCTTTAAGGGGAAAATGTTTAATTTAGGCCAAGGTATTGAATCATTAGGAAGTGCTTGTTAGTCTTGTTTGTTAGGCCAAAATGTTTTGCAGTAAAAACTGCCCCATCAAATGGATCTAATTTCCAAACTCCTACTTTTCTGGCCTTGATTTTGAATTTGAAAGTCTGTCCTTTATTTTCTTGTTCTTTTTTTCTCCCTTCCTTTTACATACATTTGTTTTCTAGACCATTCTTTCACAGAAAGAAAAACACTATTCTGCGCTTGAGCTCCACAGTGACAGCAGGGTAGAAGGATGCAATTTCATAAAACTGCTGGAAAGTTTTATATTAGAGCTGTAGCATAAAATGTTCTCCACCCATTTGGCCAGCCACAAAATAAGTACTATGGATTTTGTGGAGGCAGCTCTAGTTGGCTAGCAATAAGGAGGCTGTTCCTTGTAAAGAAGGCTTGGTGTCCCTGCCAGAACCTAGTATACAATGGCTTTAAGAATGCTTTTTTAAAAAAATACTTCAACATATTTTTATATTTAAAACATCTGCCTGCTTTCAGCCTGAGGAAAACCTTGTAAAATCAAAAGTCCTTGTTTTGGTTTTGCGTTTATCAGGACTGAGACTTGCTTCCTGTTACCCTTTTCACTGGCTGGTTGCTTCAGCAAAACACTGCAAATTACTCATGCGTGTACAAGGTTTTAAATTGGAGAAAATGGTTTGGGAGTGGAGGAAGAGAACAGATGACAAGCACCCTGGCTACTGTAGATGAAAAAAATGAAAAACTTGACAAGAAATAGGGACTTCTGATGAATGCAAGCAAAGTGAGGCAGTGCTGTGCCCTCAGACATCTCCATTAGTGCCTGCTATGTTCTCTGCCTCATCTGATTTTATTTGAAAACTATTTTAATAAAAATAATTAAATAGGAAACTGGCATGTTGCAAAGCAACATAACCAGCTTCCAGCATCATATTTATTTCCAAGATTGCCTTGGAAAATGGATGGTAGCTGCAGCTTAGCATTTTGTTTGGAATGGTGCCCACTTTTTCAAGAAAATTGACTGAGGAAAACTACTTCCTTCATCTGTTTGCACATTGTTTTGTAGGCAGTGCAGTGGGGAAGACTGATAGATAAAGAAGACTCGAACGGTTCCTGCCCGTTGACTTTGGGCAAGGGGCATCTAACCCAAACAATATAATTCACACTCCAGTCTTGCTCCCCCTCCCTGCTGGCGACTCTCAGTCTGCTGACATGGGTTTCTGGAGTTCTTCAAAATGGAAGCGAGTTTGATCAGATGTTGAGTTAACATTTGGTCGAGGAGTCTGACATATTGCCCCCCTGGGGAAAAAAAAACTTTAGAGAGATTAATGAGAAGCAGTAAATATAAGGAATGGGGAAAAGAAGGGGAGGATTAGTTAGGGAGAAGGTTTATTAGGATATCTGGAATGAAACTTCCAAGTTAGTGCAGGACCATTGACATCACGGCTTAAGACCCATTTGTGGTCTGGGAAGTGTTTCCACTTAATTAGATATTGTAGAGCCCCATCAGTGAACTTTAAGCCACCCGTCTCCCATTGCACTTGTGATTTCCTGCTTTTCAACCAGGGTAGACCCAGAATATATGAGTAATTGGCAACAGGGGCCACTATGAGTTGCAGTCTCTTTATGGCCCCCTACGCACATAGCAACAGTCTCGGTATGAAATTCTTCAGGTCCCCCATGAGCCACAGTGCCATCCATCTGGGTAAAGACTATAGGTTGTTTGAGTTTCTTCACTTTAAGATTCAGAGTGTTTATGAGTGCTGGGTGGATCAAGCATTTGGTGTACCCGGAATCTAGCATGGCAGTTAAATTAGCTTTGTGCAGGGTCCTTAAGTTTTTTAGCTCAACCTGAATAAGTAAGGTGGAACAGTCCTCACTCACTGTTGGGTCTTCGTCCTCCTCTTCCTCGGAGGGGGGAGTTTTGCGCTCAGGATTCTCCACCTGTTTGCTGGTGTGATTCAGAACAGCTGTGCTTTGTTTCCTGCCCACTGTGGGAATTCCTCCTCAGAGTCTCCCCAAAGTCCTCAGGGAGTTCGCCCACCAGCTCCTTGTGTGCTAATGCTGCGGCTGCTGAGCCTTTGTGCTTCACGGGAGAGGACTTGGTTGGCTTCCCACCAGATTTCTCCGTTGCCCCAACTCCTCCACATGGGCACTCTGTTGCTCAATGGGTGTCTTTCCCACACCTATAGCAGCTGCCTCTCTTCCAGCCTTTGTCCTTAGTCTCCTCCTTGAGAAAGATTGGCCCCTGCCTCAGTGTTTCCCTATGTTGAGGCTGAGCAACATACTGCTGTGAGAGAAAGAAACTAATTGAAGGTGACGGACTTGATCTGCAGAGGCTTCAGAAACAAACATGGCTGCCCTGGTCACATGTAGTTTGGTTCTTATGCCTACACCAGTTTGCTCAGACATTCCAATCACTGCACAAGACTACGAAGTAATGATAAAGTATCTGTTCCAGTTCAATAATGGATTTCATTTTTCAAATATAAGAATAATATGAATATTGATGTGCTTAGTCAAGTATTCTCTACAGTTATATTACAGCTAAATAGAAAATATATTCTTGTGTAACTAATATTCAAGTGCAAGTGAAGTAAAACTTCATTGCTTTATTTTGTTACCTTAAAAACTCTGAACTGTTGTAGTATGCCACTTCGTAAGCTTAGTCTGAGAAAAAGGCCACACCTGTTGTTAGCTCATCAGGACATGAGAATTCCATTGCAGTCACTACTCACATCCTCTTTCCTCTCCAAGTTCAGTCCCCTTGGTGGCTTGGCTCGTATCATCTTGCAACTGATACACTGAACAGCCATTCTCACTGAGATGTTTACTGCCTCCAGATTGGAGTTGAATTAGAAGTTGGATATGAGTTCTTTATGCTTCAAGAGGCTGGGGTTCTTTATGAGTTCTTTATGTTACAAGAGGCTAGGGGTGAGCCAAGAGAAGGGGTGGTATTTATAGCAGCTGCTGTGGTGTTTGCTGAAAATTGTAGTTGCATCAGAATTAAGGAGGGTGCAAGTCTGCCAATTCCTGAATTTTTACCTGATGTGTCAGGAAGCAAAGACTGGAGAAAATGTTGAAAAAATAATTATGGGGGGAAGGGGGTAATACCACAGACATTATTTCTGTTTGAAGCTGAACATTTGCATTGGGCTGTACTTTTCTTAGCTCATTGGTCTTTTCTATTGAGTGAATCGTATGAATATACATTTGAACGTATTCATTGACTTCATGCATTTGAACATATTCATTGACGTCATGCGTCACAAATCCTTTTACATCTTACCAAAAATACTTAAGAGACAATACTAATCTGGTTTAGTGACTTTTGAGAGCAGAAAGTGATAGTGGTCAAGTGTGGGATTAATAATCTATAGGATCTGAGAAATATTTCAATACAGAAAAAAAGTTTCAAAATTGTAGTATGATGAGATTGCAGTCTTGTACAAATTTGACAAAAAGCAGTTCTCAGGATAAGCAACTAATGTCAAGATGCTTGAGCAGCTTGCCACTGGTACATCTTTCTTGTACAAAGTACCTGGTAAGTAATACTTTAGAAGACAGAAACAAAATTCAAAATCATCTTAATAGAATAGAGAAAGATAAACGCAGATATTCACTTAAAAAAATAGATGAAAGGCAAAAGTATAGGATGGGAAATACTGGCTTTGAAATACAGGCTGTGAAAAAACTCCTGGAATTGAAGTTGATCACAAGTTGCATATGAGTCAGCTGCAGTGTGACATGCCTGTGGAACAACTAAAGCAATTACAGGATGCATCAATAGAAGTACAGTTTTCAAATCATGGAAAATAATAGTTCCACTATATTCTGTATTGGGCAGACACCTCCTTGGTCTTGTGTCCACTGCCATGCGCCATATTCTGAGAATCAGAAAGTGCAGAGAAGGGCAGCAAGAATGATCAGGAGACTACAAAAGTCTTACAAAGAGAGGCTGAGGGAATACCATAAGGCATAAAATATGACTGAGGTGGAGTATGATAGCAAATATCTGAAGGGATGTCATAATGGAAGAAGGTTCAACGTATTCTCTCTCATCCAATAGCTCAGGAACTGGAACAATGGCCTTAAGTTGCAGGAAGACAATATCTGACTGAATATTAGGAAAAACTTACTAACAGTAAGAGTAACTTAATGAAAGGCACAAACAATGACCAAAGGAGGCAATGTTCAAACAGACACTGGAAAGCCATCTCTCTGGGATTTATTTATTTATTATTCAAATTACTATCTCCCTGGGATGCTTTAATTTGCATCCTTGCACCAAGCAGATGATTGAATGCAGTGGCTTGACTGTTAGGGCTGTGCACATCTTCCAGGGGATGCTCCACGTTGAAGAAACACCACAGCTCCTTGCTTCTGAGAGCAAAGCAGCTGCTTTGTTTTACTTAGCTTGTTCTGCCTGCTTTCTCTGGTGTTTGTTATAACAGTAGCAGTAATGCAGCAACAACAGTTTGGTGCAACAATGCCAATATATTGGTATTATTTGAATATATTCCCAATTTAAAATTACAACCTAAAATGTAGAGCCTCAGTGACTTGAATGGCCCATAACATTTAGAACAGTAATTGGCACTTCTACCTGAAATACATAAACCAACTTCACAGAGGCCTGTAAAAGCAAAATGTTTCTAATACCTCCTTAAAAAACAAATAACTAAATCGATTGACTGACTGTCTTGGAAGCTAGTTCTAGAGGGCTGGGGCTAAATGGGAAAAGCTCTCAACCATGAATGGCTCTTTTAGGACAAGGAGGTAACAGTTAACTGTGGCTGGGTAATGGGACTGGGTACATACAGTAGGTCCATGAGTCATAAGCAGATTTTTATGCTGGGTGTGTCAGAAAAGGCCCAGAAGTGCTTTTGAATGCTTCCGGTTAGCCACAGAAAGCCTCTTCTGGGATTTCCAAATGCCAGTAGAGGCTGTGAGGTGCATCCTCTTTTTGTCTCAGGGAGGTTCATTGTATTGTCTCTGTGGCATAAATTGCAAGGTGGAGGCAAATCATAGCTAACTTGTACATGCTTCCAAAATTATCCCTTCCCATTTTGTGAATCAAACTGCATCCTAGTAGGTGTATAAAAGCAGCAGTGGTAGCCATTTGATTTCTTTGTATTACTAATCAACCAATAACTGATATTTTCTAAACACATTGCAAAATTGTTTTAAAATTAAAGACTGTGAAAACCATAATTTTAGGAAGGACTTTTCATAAATCACACATAAAGGACAAAATAAAAATAAAGTGTTTTCCCACTGTACTGCAGGTATTTATTAATTAAAATGATAGTTACTTTCATTATTTTTAATAATAATTTTATTAAAAATTACAATGATAAAAAACTAATACAAACTAAAAAAAGAAAAAAAGAAAAAATAGGTGCAGAAAAGAAAAAGAAAATAAAAAATAGAAAAGAAAGAAAAATAAGAATATAGTAAAAAAAAAGAAAAGAAATATATAAAGAAATGACTTCCCCCTTCATTACAACAAGTATAAACAATTTTAGTAACTTATGATCTTCTCTTAAAATACAACAGATGATCTCTTCTTCCCATATCCCATCTCTTATCTATAAACAAATCCTTAAAAACTCATCATTTCAGTCCTGATAAGCAAAAGTCCATTAAGGGTTACCAGAGATAACAATGTATCTATTTGAACCTTGATCAAATAAACCAACTTTATATTCTTTCTTTTTTACTTTTAACAGTCTTGATCTTTAATCCTTTCAAATAATGTCCTAGAATTTCTTTTCATTTTTTCTTTGTCCCTTCTCACAAAATTCTTCAAAACTTTCAGAAGCCTCTTTTGTAAATCCAATATAAGAAAATTATCCAGGTCACTCTCTTGGTTTGCTATTTGTATATCCCTTTTAATTATTAAGACATTAGCTGGTTTCTTTTGTATATCCAGTGTAGCATCTTTTTCCATGTCATTCTTGTAGCCTGTTACTTTTCAGTTCACTTCCAGATCCGTCTCAGTCTTGTCTGGTAAAGCTTATTTCTCTTCCATAACATCTTTTAAACACAGTCAATCTATAGAGGCAGACACTCTTAAAGCGTTCTCCTCCTTTAATTGTAATCTTTAATGCCTTCTAGTTCCCTCAAGTGTCCAATCTTCAAACTCTCAGCCTATCATGTTTTTTTAAAGAATTCAAAACAAAAGCATTTTCTAATGGGAAAGATTCTCATAATTAATTCCAAAATCTTATTTCAAATACATTTGGACCCTTAGTCTGTTTATAACTTTCCAAAACCTACTGCTGCCTTCTTTCTTCTTCCACTCCCATAAAAAAAACCCTGTAATATTCAGCTTGTACTTTATATCCAACCAGATTTTATTATTTTGTCCAAACTTAAGTCAGCTTAGTTTGTATAACCATGATTGCCTGGGCACATACAGTAAATGGATTGTTTTAAGTTGCACGGAAGGAGAAGACAGACATCTGGAAGTTGATGCTTCACCTAGTCGATCTCTATAATACCAAATCACATTTTGGCATAACTTCCTAGCAGCCTTCTGTTTTTAAGTGAAAAGAGACAAGCTCAATTCATATGGATGAGAAAGCTTATAGTTTGGCATTATATTTAAGTGTGCTGTTTGGCAAATTAGAATAAGAACTCAGTAGATGTCTGCAAACTGTACTTAGTGGTGACTGTGAATTGAGTTAGGATCTGAACTGGCAGTCAGTTTTGGGTATCTTTCCTGATTTCTTTTTCAGCGTGGCAAAAAGTGTCTCTGTTTTAGATTAACAGCAATACAGTATAAAGATATAGCTTATCGTAACTAATGATATGTGAAAATAAGCCTGTTTTATAAGCTTTAGTTTGAAATTGGCTGTTTCCCATTAACTGTCGATAAAACACTGTTTGGGTTCAGATGTCATAACAAGTAACTGTCACTCCAAAACAGAGGCAGAAACTCCCATCTAGCTGTGTGGGAAAAGGAGGGGGAACCTATAACCTGGAGTATCTGCAGTTAGGGCTAAACCATAGTTTAGTATTATAGGAAAATAAGACTTCTCCAGCATTTGCTGAAAGTTGGAAATGAATCGGTGAATGGACAGAAGAGGACAGAACACATTTATGGTTTATATGTTTGGAATTTAAACCCGTTGTTGGATGTAATTCAATACCATGTTTTGGTTCTCTGGGTTATAAATTCTCTTTTTTAAGTTTGGGGATCACAGTGGACCAATAGCATGACATTTGCTCCAATTATAGTTGCCTGCAAAGCAGTCCTGGATGTTACTGGTTGACCTCAGTGAAGGAGCTGACACTTGTGAGCAGAGGCATAAATACATGGTATGCAAGACTCATTCATATAATGATTTTTTCATGATTTTTCATTATGGTCCGAAGCAGCCCTTTGTCCAACAATCTAATCTGCTTAGTGCAAAGCAGATGTTTTGTTGTTTTCGTGTTGCATTGCCTGTTTCTTTGATTATCAGGAGAAAGGCGAAAACATTTCTTAAATAAAGGAAATACTAATATTTTAATAGCCTTCAATTATATTTTTGATGGAAGATTGTGGAAAAAATGTTTGGAGAGGAAGGTTTTTTTTCTGTAAAGGAGAAGGCTAAGCTAAAGCAGGTGTGGTGGGAATATTTTAAATAATGACATTTATTCAAACGTCATTGCTGAAGTCTTATATATATATATTAATAAAATCTCTTCTGAACTCACTGCATATTTGCATACTTTTTTCCCATGTCAGAACTTGTTCATGTTCAAACTGAACATGTTCCTCTATTGATACTTAACATTCAGAAATGTGCTGTGCCTTGCCATAATTTACTAAAAAGGTAGTATAGATCAGTGTTTCCCAACCTTGGCAACTTTAAGATGTGTGGACTTCAACTCCCAGAATTCCCCAGCCAGCCATGGGGAACACTGGTATTGTGTTGAGAAACAGTGGTATAGATAGCTGAGCCAAGGTTGTAACATTTGTATTCCACTACATTGCAATTTATTTTTGAAGTGATCTGGAATGATTGGATAGCTGTAGCGCATCTATCAGGATTTGTTACAGGGCAAGGGAGATTCATGTGTGTGTCCATGCACATATGCAGGGTAGATGGGCAGCTTTGCATATAGTATTAATTGGTATCCTGAAAGTAAGCTGAGCTTTTTTAAAGGAATAATTAAGGAGTAAGAGTCATGGAATATTAATTTAAGGAATTAAGGAGTAAGAGGCATGGAATATTTGAACCAGGGTTCTGAAAAGAGGCTCCATCAATGAGTAGTAATAACAACCTGTGGCACTAACAAGAAGATGGACATAAGGAATATTTCCAATTGACACACCAGTGGACAAAGCTGGTAGGATGATAGGTGTTTGTAGTGCGTATATGTGTGACATACACACATACTGCTGAGCTGCCAAATGTAACTGGATAGCCATGGAGCCTAGGTAACTTCCTGTTAAAAGACTGGGAGGCTTTTGAAGGTATTGGGGGACCTCAAATATTAGTTTGGGAGGATTTGTAGACATCCCTACAGAGCTGCTTTCCCTTAAACACAACACACCAAAAGAATCAACCATCTCATTAACAGCCATGGACTACTGAAGTAATAGTACCGAAACTGTATAGGGAAAGAAGGATAGGAGATAAACTAGTAGGAGATAAGTGGGTAGGTGGGTGAGAACTTTTCAACACCCATGTAGCATGTGGGATTTCTGATCTGACCCAGTTGTCACAACCTACTTTATATATTCTTTCTTTAAAACAACTTATCTAATAAGTGTATTCTCATTAGATACAATTGTTATGATTTTAAAATAATAGGTTAGGATATTTTTGGTTTGGGGGAAAGAAAAGATTAAGATCATGCTTCATATTTTTGAGGTTTCACACTGGATTCTTGGCTTCTTCTGTGCTGGGAGGGAAGCTACTAGGAGTCCCTGGTGAATAATCTTGTTGCAATTTTTGTCATGTACAGGAAGGATTGACTGTGGATATAAATAATTTCACAAAATTACTTATTTTGGAGGTATTAGATAAGTTTGTACTTTTGTTTTTTCTGATTTTAGTTTAACATCTTGCCTGTCCTTATAAAAATAACAGCAAATGCTAATTCAAATAGTTTTCTGCATTTTGGATTCTTTCATGATGCTGGAAATGGTAGAAAGAAAAGGCAGCTGATACTGAGTTTCAAGCAGGCCTCAGGTATCTTTTTTATGTTTATTAATCAAACGTTTAGAACTAAAACATGCTTATTCTATTGGGACTGAACATGCCGTTAATGAACAAAGATGTGGTATATGGAGGCTTGAACATAATTAAGATTAACTCTGAAAATCTTGAAACCATGTTGCAACTTTTTAATAAATATTCTTAAAATGTAAATGGGCAGTCGTCTTTTTTTATGTGGATGGGAGCCAGTAGCCATTGTTACTTCTCGTCCCTCAGCCAGATTTCTTTGGCATGATGTTCTTATAGAAGTGAAAACTTTAATTGTGTTAAAGAGGAAGGAGATGAGTCATTGACCATATTGTCATAGCATGTTGTAGTTCAATATTTATTTGAGTGAACTTCCTTTTATCTGGAGATAAAAGGACCATGGGGAAAATATTCAAGATTCTTCATCCAAAATGCCTGTATTTATTTCTAGCAGGTTGTAGCTGCCAGGGTATGTAAAAACCAAATTTAGTGTTCAGTTCTGTATTAAAATATTAAATACATGATTTTGTTAATAGGAGATACAGTTGAATGCAATGAACTTCCTAAGATTTTAAAAAAGCAGATATAACAGCTATAGCAATTTTAGAACTTAAATCAAAGTTATTGTTTGTGTTTATTTTCTTTGCAAGACTGTTTATTCGCAGTCTTGTCACCATGATCACAGATATGTTATGCTAAGTAATACAGTAGTCACATTTTTAAAAGGTGCAGTTCTAAGAGTACTGAGCTGTAATCTGGTGAGTCGGAAAGTTGGTTGCCACCATGCTTTGTGGACTTTCTACCATAAAGACCATGACTTATTTCTGAAAAGTTTCAGAGGACCTTGCTGTACCCAACAAATTTATTATGAGCTTTCTTAGTCTGGAGTTTAGATGTTAACTGGCTTAAACAGTTATAACATAATATACTTAGTAGACTTTAAAGTTCTACAATGTTTCGTTTTGTTGCAGCAGACTAACATTGCTATCCCTCCAGAAAATTACCTAAAGAATATAATTCTGTGCATGTGTATCTGGAATATAGACCATTGACTGTAATATGGCTGGCTTCAAAGTAAATATCCCAACAGTGGAGGTGTAAAGGTGATAAACCTTGATCTTCCAATTTCACAGCAAACCATTAGTGGGCTCTTCATGTGTATATGAATATCCTTTGTCTGTTGAAAGAATACGTGAAAATATATCTTAAACTTCTAAAATATATAGTTGAATTCAAGGGTAAGTTTATGTCAGTGAAGAGGAAGATGGCAAGGGAATGGGGAGTTCTATTTGCAGCCGCGGTGGCGCTGCGGGTTAAACTGCTGAGCTGCTGAGCTTGCCGATTGGAAAGTCGGCAGTTCGAATCCGCGTGACAAGGTGAGCTCCTGTTGCTAGTCCCAGCTCCTGCCAAGCTAGCAGTTCGTAAACATGCAAATGTGAGTAGATTAATAGGTACCGCTTCGGTGGGCAGGTAATGGCGTTCCGGTTAGTCATGCCGGCCACATGACCACGGAAGTGTCTACGGACAAACGCCGGCTCTTCGGCTTTGAAACGAAGATGAGCACCACCCCCTAGAGTCAGACATGACTGGACTTAATGTCAAGGGAAACCTTTACCTTTACTATCCCTGGAGCTTGTATCTGGGATCATTTATAAAAATGCTGTACTCTATTATTGGAAAATGCTCCCCCCCCACTCCATTACTTGGCATAGATTGCTTGCAGGACTATTTTCTTCTCTATCATTGGCTTTGTTCTCTTACAGCTTCAATTGGGTATCAGCGGCTTAATTTTGCTATGAAGAACTTGCTGTTGGAGAGAGCCAGTTTGGTCTAATGATTAAGGCTCCAGGCTAGAAACCAGGAGACTGTGAGTTCGGAAAAAGTTTTTTTCTGGAAAAAAAATCCGAAAAAGTGGCCCCTGCACCCACAGGAAAAATGCTAGGAAGGGGGGAAGAAACTTGCTGTTAGTAGTCAGGCAGTCTCCTTGTTACAGATTACAAGAAGCTTTTAGCCTTTTCTTTTTAAAAGAGTTTTAAGTTTAAATAATTTTTAGGTGGGCTTTAACAGCTTGATCTTGGGATTTTATTGTTTTATAATTTGTGTTAGCTGTTTAGAGGCATAATATGGGAATAGGCAGAATATACATAGCCCGCTGGGCCTCCAGGGAAGCAGAAAAGGAAGAGAACATTATGTTGTGCAACTGGAAGTCTGCTAACACAACATTTGATTCCAGTTTTATGACATTAGAGGAATTCTAAAATTAGGAAAGTTACTTTTTTTCTATAATATAAATGATCAGATTTTCAAACAGTTAAGTGAGCCAGTAAAACTGATAGTGATATTTTTTTCGACACCTTTTAAAATGTTTAAATGACATGACAAAACCTAGTTTTTAAGACAGTAAAAAAGAAAACTGCCTAGAAAGTATATATATCTGGCCTCTCATGTTGCCTCTCATGTTTTGGAATGTGAGTCATATTGCATCAAAATTAAATGTTTCTTTTTCTTATCTTTGTCTGGATAAGAATGCCTTCTGTCTGACAAAATCTGTGTTGATAGCTTGTATTTATTAAAAGGGATTGGCAAAAGCAAAGATAGCAATATGAGCTAGAAAATACAGTAGCAATTTAACAAGCACTGGCTTGCTTAAACTGTGATTGTCGTCTTTTTTGTAGTAAATGAAGCTTATTACAGTAACTCGCTGAATATGTATCAATCTGAAGGGCAGGAAGAGATGGAGTGCAGTGAAGGAGTTAGTAAAGAATCTTCCATCTTTAGTGCATCTTCAAACATAGCAGGTGCCAACAAATACAAAACAAATTTTTTTTGGTGAGATTTTTTTCTAGCTTACTTAAAAATTGTAATGGTACTGACCCAAGGAAACGATACAAAACTTTATTTGATTTTATTTCCAAAAGAAGCATGGTGATTAGGTTTGATCTTTTGGAAGGATACAGAAGCAATCCAGATACTGGACTGATGCTTTGATGTAATGGTGTATATATAGAGAGAGGCCATAACTGAGTCAGATGGTACAAAATATAGAACATGTGCAAAAATCAGTCTTAAATGGTAAATATTCATTGGTTCATACTGACATTGCCACTCTTTTAGTAACTAGCCCAAAGGGAAGGTGGGACAAGATAGAGAAAGAGAAATAAATGCAAAACCCAGCCTTTCTCAACCTTTTGACCCTGGAGGAATCCCTGAAATATTTTTCAGGCCTCACCCCTGCACATTCAGACTCAAATGTAGGCTGGAAGTTAAAAAATTATTATATTCTTTTCATATGTAGGCCTGTATATATGCATTAGCAGTGGTCTTAAACTAAAAATAAAGAATGGAACTTACCTCTTTAATGTGAAGTTGCCTGAATTTGAAATATTTTTTTAAATAAATGGTGATCTCCCAGGGAGCCCCTAGTGACCTCTTGTGGAACCCTAGGGTGCCACGGAACCCTGGCTGAGAAGCCTTGGCATTACCTGTTCTGTGGTTGCAGATGGGCGTGTCTTAACTTTTGGATTGTCCATTTCCAACAGAGCTATTCTAAAGTGAGGAAGGAGATAGAAGCTTTTGTTTTTATCTAGCTGCCTTGGGTTCACCACTTCCCAGATGTGGGAAGATCTGGGGAGGGAATACACCCTATGTAATTAATACACCCTATGTAATTAATACAAACTACCTAATTAAGCCACTGATGGATTCAGCATCCCAGTCACAAAATACATTTCTTTCTAAAGCAGTTTTTTTTTACTGCTTCCAGTGACTGGATTCCTTAACTCTCTGGAGCTGAGGAGTTTTTCATTTTGAGGAACCTGATGACTAGATCTGCAGGTTTAGTGAAGACAACTATTTGTAGCTGGATCCAGATTCATTTTGATGAGAATCCTGGGACACAAAAGTGGTTGTGTGCATACCAAGCTTTTCAAACTTTTAAGCCTGTAATAGAGATACAACTTAATAAAGCATTTTAAATGAAAAGGAAGTGACATATTTGAGGTATTGTATCGTGGCTTTCTTTTGAGAAGCTAGGGCATGTGTAGGTGGCTTTTATGGAATCACAAATTTGAAGGGAGATTTCAAGCTCATCTGCTTAATCTTCTGCTGATTCAAGGAACCTTCCCCAACAGCATCCATGAGAGAAGCTCATGTAAAAGTGCCTAATGGAAGAGCAGAGGCTCAAGAGAATTTGGGCTCGATCTGCATCTGGAGTATATTTATCTGTATGTTTCTTCAGGCGTTCTGAAATGACGACATTCTCACTTTTTCCCCTAACTTAACAAAATAACGTTTTATTCTGTTGGATTAAAGTAGTTAACAACAAATTCAGCAAAAATAAAATCAGAGTGAAAGGTTTCCATTAGTTTTGAAATATAATATTTATATCATGTTAAATTAATTAACTGCCTCCGATACGTCAGCTTAACTGCTTTAGGCTTTTTGCAAAAAAAGAAAATAGATTTTACACAGTAGATGAAATTAACATAGCATTTTTTCTTACTAAATGTAAGTCAAGCATACTTCATTTGATTTCTATCAGTTCAGAATGCTGAACGTTATCCTGTTGAAAACTTCCTAGAAAATGTACAGTATATCCCTAGATGATAAAGAGATCCCATTCATTGAGTGTAAAAGTGATGTAGATCTGTGAATATCTTAGTGAAGTCCAATGATTTGCTAATCTCTCCTCTAAATTGCATGAAGAAAGCTATGTTGCTGTAGGATAGGAAAATGATTCTTAAAGCCCAGTATTAAAAAAGAAAAAATAGAAAAGACTCATATGGGGAAAAAAATATAGATTTGAACATAGGAATTATTTTTCGGTTTCATATATAATGCATGGGATTAACCTTAAGTGTTAAACATTTAAGCCAGAAAACTTCTGTTGCAGAGGTTACATAGAATATCCCCCCCACCCATCTCTATAGAGATTCTGGCAAATGCATACTGTATCTGTGGGACTATTGATTTGCTAAACATTCCTGAGGAAAGCGAACATTTTCAAAGGATAATTGCTTGTTGATTCATACTACTGTATCCATGTTTCATTTCTGTGTTGTAAATTACATAAGGATCTGGTATTTTATGCACTTCATAGTGTTGCCTTTGAAAACAAGTCAGAAACATCTGTTGCTTTCAGTTAGGCTGATAGGGTTTAACTGGAGCCTCTGAATTGGACAGTATTGCCTTGATCTTGTGCCTGTTTTACTGGCTGTTCATTTGCTTCTGAACTAACTAAAGATGTTTTGGGGGCTTTTAAAGTCATAAGTGATTTTGGATTACAATCCCTATCTCAAGGAATATATTTCTCTCTATGAACCTGCTTTAGATTCCTCAGACCTTGTATGGATTCCCCCAACATCTGAGATATGATGTGTAGATACTAGACAAAACAAAATTTTAGGTAAAATAAGAGGTCATTGATTTGGTTATTTTCAGGTTGTATTTTTTTGGTGTTTTTATTGTGATGGTATGCTGCCCAGGATAGCCAGGGGATCAAAACCAGTTCATTCATGTCTTTCTCTAGTGGAGCTTATAGCAGTCTTTTTAGTTAAAATACCAAATTCAGTATAAGTGATATTACTGCGTACATATACAGGAAGGAAAGAGCTTAAGTATAATCAGCTGAGGAAAAGTAGCTCTTGTATTATTATTTAAATAACTCTGCATGAGGTTGGTAATAATTAGGATAATCAGCAACAGAATAAGTTTGAAACAGAATTTTCCATGTTCAGAAGTCAGTATAGTTTGGAAACAATGCGTTTTCTTACTGATACTAAGATTGACAACTCATAACAGGTTATTTGATACCTGATGGATGTAGGATTATGAAGCAGTACCAATATTGTTGCAAATAGTGACAGATTTAATCCCCACTCCAGTCTCCTGATTGGAGCAGTATGTAATGTGGAGTAATTAAATGATGGAAGGAAGGAAGGAAGGAATTTCCATATACATTGTAAACATGCAAGATTCTCAAAGGTCTCAGTGGAAAAGATTCACTTTGTTCCAAGTCTCACTTTCTTTTTCAGATAGTTCTAACTGATTTTACTTGGATAACAGACCTATTTTTCTTCCCCTAGCTCTTTTAGTGGGGCTTCTCTTCTTCCTTTCTGCAAGCACTTGAATACTTGAGGTACAATAGTGGCCAACATGACTTGAATAGAAAGAAAATGCAATGAACAGTCTGATTCTAATAGTTACTAAACCTTCGGACCCCTTGTTTGCCCAGTTTATGTTTTTCTATTGACTTGTGCATGCTGTGGTTTCTAGACAAATGTGGTAATCAAAGAGAACAGTCTATTTGTTAACTTAGTAAGTTGTTAAAAATGGTGTACAGTAGAGTTCCTTCCTGCTCAGTTTCTTTCTTTCTCATTGCTTATGACTCAGTGCTGTTTTGGAGAGTTTCTCCTTCCATTGGCCTCTTTTCATGGTACTTGAATGGTCATCTTTGTCCAATCAGTAGGCATATTATTTACTTTTGATTTGAGAGAATTGACCTTTTTGAACAAGTATTATTGCCTGATATAAGTAAGAATGAAGGTCATTGGAAAGAGTAGCCGATAGATACCGTATGAATTTCTTCTGTAGATTAACTTTATAACTGCTTTTAATCTAAAGAAAAACATATATAATCATATGTGCACCACCCACAGTCACATTGTTTGAGTTGGTTGGCCTTATAAATCGATGGATGAATGGAGGAGGAAGGAGAAACTTCAGAAACAAATCAACTGGAGATATTTAGTGCTCCCCAACTTAACATAATTACTTGTTAGATTTATATCCTGCCTTTCCTCCAGGATCTCAAGACAATATACACTGTATTTCCTTCTCTGGCTTTTCTGTACAGCAACTGGGCTACCATTAATGCTAAAATCTGGACAATCATTAGATGGCAGCAGTGTACTGGCTCACAGCGCTGGCTACTGTAAAAACAGGTCCTAGTGCTGCCAATTTCATATTGCTTGCTTACCAAGCAGTAAAATTATAAAGCATAATTTTATAAAACAATAAAGTAAAAAGCATGATTAAACTGTTGCACTTGGTTTAAAATAAGTTCACACTAAGTTAAGTTGGGTTTATTCCTTAAGAAATGTTCTAGGATTGTAGCTGTAGTAACTATTCCTATTTTCTATAAGACTGATTCATTTTCAGGTGAATGCTTCTGCCAGTTCAGGAAATTAGAGCTGTGCTGTATAAAGAGAGAGACTACTTTCTTATGCATTATTTGAGCATCCTTATTAAGAATTAGAATTACTTCATGGTTTTTAAGATTAAAGACATGGTGGAAGTACTCTGCTTCAGGAAATAAATGGTACCCTTCATTTAGCTGTTAACCATAATTAGTACTTTTCATTTCTGCAGAGAGGAATCTTTAATTGGAATGTCAGATAATGGAATATAAGTATCATTCCTGATTTGCATTTTCAGGATTCTGAAAATGGTACCATCTTTCTGCAAAATATGATTTTGGGTCTTTGTGTGTATGTGTGTGGTAATTCCATGTGGTAAAGCATGTGTGGGTAAGTTAGTATGGGTTGGGAATGTACTTAGTTGTTTTCAATTGCTTTGACAGAGGGCTGCCAGGACCTGCTAATGGTATGATTATGTCACAAGGGTATGGGCTGAAGTATTATACACTGCAGGATATTGAGGCTCATTCAGATAATCTGTTTTAATGTTTAGTGTTGTTCCCCCAAAAGAAAAAAAATGTGCTTTTTTGCCACTAAATTTAGCTCACTTATTACAAGTAATCTACTTATGATCAGTGGTGCAATGAAAAGTCACACTCAGACAGAATGTGATTATTTTGAATTTATATGAATTTGAAATTAGATAATAGATGGACTCATATGTTGCACTAATATCATGGAATTTTAGCCAAGATTTGTTGAAGAAGCCATAAGGACTGGGTTCAAATATAGCACTAAACCACAAACTATGGTTTATAAATGAGAGGAGCTAGTTTTATAGATATGCTATGCCAGTGCTAGATAAATGATATATACATGATATGAGTACTGAAGTATGAATTCAGTGACTTAAGGAACCAGTATAGAATAGGTGAGCCTTGTCCCATGGCAATTAAGGGAGCTCAGAACTGGGGTTAATGGATCAGTTGGGGTTAGTGGTTAATGGTTAATGAATCAGTTGACAGCTAATCATTGAGGTTAATGGATGGTTAATTAGAATATAAGGACCTTCTGAGGTCTGTTGCTAGTTTATTGAAACCACAACAGGTTATTATGCAAGATGCTTGACATGAAATCTTCCTTTTCATCCTCTTTTAATTCCTTCGTAATGAGACATATACACTGATTGCTCTTCTCTAATCACAGCACTGAACTGATGGAACAAATCCATTTGTATAGCTGGTTCAAGGCACAGTGGTGTCCTAGAAAGCTCTTAGACCTAGCGTGAGGTATGGTTTCTAAGGCATATTTCATGTGCCAATCAAGCCACTGTGGCTTAGTCAACAAATCATGATTCATGAAATGATAGTTGGACACACTGTAAACATAACCACAGAATCTAAGTGAGCAAGGTGTGTTTGCATCTGATTTTAAAAGGATTCTAAGATACTCTTGTAAAATGCAGAATGGATATGTTTGTAGTGTTTGCTCTCAAATTTGAGTGGGTTTGAAATGGCTTCTTCAGGTCATGTATCAAATATCATGCTTTGAACAAATTCCTTTTTTTGCCTCCATGATCCTATGCTGTTTCTAGTAATCAAGCTATATTTTGGGTTTTTTGATATCATGAGGGTTTTTTTAATCAAAAAGTGAAATTCTTTGGTGATTGGATCCAGGAAAAAGAATTTTGCCAGTTGAGCAATCCTATTGGCAAAGATTGCTTTCTATAGCACAGAATCATTTTTAAAAATAATACTGGGTAGTAGAATAAAAGACATTGCCTAGCCTTTTAGTATCTATTGCATTTTTGGGCAGAGAGAGTTCATGGAAATAAAAGATCTGAGGACTTGTGTTTTTTTGTCTAAACTACTGCACTTACATCTTCATTAATATTTATACCTTTGTAATCACTATTTGTTTAAACCATTTATACCTCACTTCTGTATCCTGCCTTTCAGCCTGAAATGCTATTTGAACAATTTACAAAATAAACACCAAAAAAATCTCTCTGCCTTCAAAGTTATAAGGTAAATCAGTCTTTAAAAAGGTATCCCTGGGAAGGAAAATAAAGCAGAGAAAGAGAAGGAAAAGAATACATGGAGAATGAATTTGGTTGTGGGCTTCTTGCGCATTAGGATTTTGTTGGATATATTGTGGCTTGGAGTGGATTAATTAGTCCCCCAAAGTTACCATTGTGATGGGGGTTGGCAAGGAAGGGAGTCAGTGCTCTATCCCTCTTGTCGCGATCTGCTGAAGCTTGCTGCTGGGTGCAGCGAAGGGGGTTTCTTTTTTGGCAATGAGCTTGGTTTCTAGCATTGCTGTTCCAGCCCACTGACTTTTCTGCATAGGCTTTCTTAGAGCTGTATTCAAAAGCGTAAGTAAAAGATTATTGCATCCTGGATGAAGACATGTTTAAAGTAGACAGTCCTATTGCTCCTCAGATGTTATTACCCTCAGATGTTGCTGAACCACAGCTTTCATCATCCCTGCCCACCAACTGATCCATTTAGAGGTGATGGGAGTTTAGAATTCAGCAATATCAAAAGGTTGCTTGAAGGTTCTCCACTCCTGCTCTAAATGTTTTAAATAGCAGTCTGTCTTCTCTTATATATGTTACTTAATTGTTCATTAAAAGCATCACCTCCATCTTGAATATAATAGTAAGCTATACAATATCCATCTTGAATATAATGGTAGGCTGTACAGTAGCCTTCCCCAGTCTGTACCCCCTAGACTTGAAACAATAAAATGCATGAGCTGGAAGGCACTATAGGTTATATAGTTTAACCATCTGCTGCTAAACCATCTTCACAGATGGCCATTTGAAAACCCTTTAGTGAAGATGAATCTATTACTGATCTACTTAACAGCTCTTACCATCATTAAATTCTTCCTAATATTCAGGCTGAATTTCCTTTCTTTTAATTTCAGCCCACTGGTCTTCGACCTCCTCTCAGTTTCAACATAGGACAGGTCTGCCCCTAATTGCACATTGTAGCTTTTTTGGTATTTGTAGATAAATATATATTCCCTTAGACTTCTTTTATTAGATTATGGTTTCTGTCATTTGCAACAAAAACAATGTGATTGTTTGTTAGACAGATAAAAAGAACTAAACTGTTGTACTCATTAAGGCACCAGTATAGGGAAGACTGCTCTATAGGACAGGAGCTTCTCAATTCTAGAGCTAATACTGTGAAATTCCCTGCCTAAAGGCATGTCCTAAAATCCCACCTGTTGTCTTTTAAATGGCATGTTGAGACAGTTCACACAAGCTTTTGGTTGTGTATGGTGGCTCTGATTTGTGTTTATTAGTTGATGTTTTTCTGGATTATTGATTTTTTTTAATGAGGTCATGTATAAAAATTAATAAATAATAATTATTGACTGTTCAGTTCTTAAGTTCTGCCTGGAAGATCTGGGGAGAGAGTTGATGCATATAAAGAGAGCAGAATAATCCTGAGGAAGGCAAATGCAAGCTTGTTATTCTGCAACATTCTTGGTCCTGGGATTGAAAACCCACAGGCTAATTCCTGCTTTTATTTCTAAATTCCTTTGTTTCAGCAATTAAACAAAAGGGGGGATTTTAAGAACTAGTTAAAAAGAATGTTGACCTTTGCGACTTAATGTAATGGATGATGTCAGAATGAGTTTGACATTCCAAGCACATTTTAAAACAAGCAATATTAGTCTGCCATGTCGTCTCAAACTTCTATTTGATAAAAGCAAAAGGAGTGAACCAAAACAAAGAAGAAATGGCAGCCTGACAAATGATTTCTGTGCTTTGTTTGAGTAGAGAGGGAAACTTAACTTTGGGATCACATTTTTGGGGGGAAATAACTTTTAATCCAGAGAAGAAGAGGTGAAACATCTAGATATCTCTAAATACTATCCACTATCTTTGTGGAAGGCAATTAAATTTCTTTCCACAATTTCTTTGTGGAAAGAAATTAAGGGAAATTCCTGATTGCCTTTTAAGGGTTTCAAGGTTTTAAGCATTTCAGCCCAGTAACACTCAGAATTCGGAAGTTCTTTTTTAGTAATTAGTTTGTATGAGCTCTGCAGAAATGATCAGTCTTCAGATTTTGCTTCTCCTGAAAAGATTAACAGTTTGTTTTTGAGAACTCTTAGAAACGCTTAGAAAATTTTTGGTGAGCAGCAGGCTATTATAATTGTAGAAAATATTATTTTATCTATCTTGTTTATGAACACTGACTTACATTCTGATAGGCATACATTTCATCCGTGAATTGTGAGAGTCATATAGCTGGAAAATCATTACTAAAATGTTATCCCAAGCCTCCATGTTCAGGTGAGGCTGGTTTTCCTGAGAACTTTTTCTGGAAGAAAATTTTGACTGGTATACCATTGCATAAGTCTGAGAATGATATTTACATTTCTTAATTGTGTTCTTTTCTAGATGAACACAAAGATGTACAAAAGAAAACCTTCACCAAGTGGGTTAACACTCGTTTTTCTAAGGTAAGGATGGCTCACAGTGGCTCTTCTCTAATCTCTTGCCTTCCGGATGTATTGAGTTTCCATGCCGTTATTTGCACATCTTCCACATATGTAGAGAGCATCAGGTTGAGGAAGGCTGGCTTAAGTTACTTACAGTAGAACATAGTATCTTCAGCTATGTGTTGGATTAAAATATGTTGTACTTCTGGATCCCCAGCAATATATATTTTTTTGCTCTCTCCCTGTTTCTCCACTAGAAGGGCTTAATAATTATTAGCTGTGCTAATCACCCTTTTAAGTGGCCATTTTCTTTGCCACTGAGTTCCACTCCAGTTTGCAGGATTTCGTAAATGCATAACTTTTTGAAATACCTTTCTTTATAAAAAGCCCACTAACAGACTGTGTGCATTATATGTTTCTTGAAAGCTGCCTGTGTCGGCGGAACCTTCTCCGGAGATTCTGACCTTTCTGAAAACAAATGTTTGATTCATTGTCTTTTAAAATCCACATGCAGAAATCCTACAGTTCTTTTCAGAGCAGTTATGGCATTGTCAGCAGTATGTGTTGGGATTTCTGCCAGGGTCAGAAATGCAACTCCAAAGTAAACCTTTTGCTTTTTCCAGCAAAGAACAAAGTCATTTCATATCCAGGGATGTGGGTGTGGATGCTCAGTATGACTTTTTGTCCAAATGAAGATCTCAGCCAAATGCAAGGTTATGTAACTTGTATAGGACATCCCCTTGTAGATTTGGGTATATCTGTATGCAGTGACCTTACAGCTGTGCATCTCTCCACTTAGTAGTACAGTACAGTTAGAGACTGAAGGTAGCTATAATTTGGATAGCACAAAACTAATGTTGGGGGTTTGCACTCCCTGTTTTTTATCTATATTCTTAGCACTGATGGCATCATATCTGAAAGAATCCTGTGCCCTATGGCTTACTGTAAAGCACCTCTGATATGGTTTTGATAAATACTTCAGGTTTATTCCAGCACAGTGTTGTGTTAATGCATCTGTTTCATAATTACTTTTGAAAATCAAAGAAATCATCATGCTTGATGATGCCTTGGTAGTCCATACAAATCTAGGCATAAACCTGAATCTCCGTGGGTGGGGTGGCAGTGGGGGAAAGACCAATTGCAGGATGACCGTTGGCCATCTTGTCCCATAATTTTCGCTTTACTTTTCTTAATTAACACTTGGGATAGGCAACCCAGTACCTTCTAGATATTTTGGACTACCTTTATCATAATTCCTTGCCATTGGTCGTACTGGCTGGGGCTGATGAAATTCAGAATATCTGGAGCAAATCAAACTGGATAGTAGCCTACTTTAGAAACTTTCTACCACAATTAGTTGAAGGCTGCTGAAATGAACTGTGTAGTGTTAGAATATCTCGAGTTTATTTGCCTTGGTAAAATTCACTACTTGGGATGTACAGTTTAACAGCTCTGTTTAAATAATAAAATGCTGAGATAATAATGATTCTGTAAGAACATTTCTTCATAATACTTTACTAATCATAAAAAGTTTTTAGATCAGAAAATATCTTTCATTTTATTGGATTGCGATCGATAAAAATAAAATTTAGGACCATTATATAAGAATTGAAAATGTTGATCTCCAATTTACTGTCTATAGTTTAAACCAGTATTTCTCCACCTTGGCAACTTTAATGTATGTGGACTTCAACTCCCAGAATTCCCTAGCCAGCATGCTCGTTGGGGAGTTCTGGGAGTTGAAGTCCACATACCTTAAAGTTGCCAAGGTTGAGAAACATTGATTTAAACTATTATATTCAGTTCAGATTGTTTTAAAGTCACTACTTTAACCTCTGTCAAAAATAATAGTATTAGCAATAAAACATAGCATTTGCTTGTCTTCCCCTTCTGCATGTGCACTTACTGAGCAGCTTATTGGAATGACAAGAGTAAATAGCAGCTCCTGTCTCTTAGTTCCTATAGCCACCATACATACCTGAAAAATGATTTGGAGAAGTTGTTTGGGCCTCCTCTGAGTGTACCACTCTGTTCTTTTAAAGCACAATTGTATTTATTCAGGGTTCCGTGTGACCCTGAAAGATTCCATTGCAGCAGCATCTTTTTTCAGGCTTAGGCAGGAGAGAAAAACTCTTAGATACACAGTGAACAATCATATTCACTTATTTAATGCGGTTATTTTAAGTGGAATTAAGTAGGAATTAAATGACATTTAGTTTATATGCTGTCCCACCTGCTTTTCTGTCTTCCTGTTGGAGTTTAGCCCTTGGCACATAACTCAGAGGCCAGTTGTGGCCCTCAGTGGAGAAGTTTCACTCCTCTGCTTTAATGCTGCTTAATATTTATCAACAGTGAGGACACCAGGGCAGGATTTGACAGCAGAAATGCAGGATCTCCTTAATTGCAGGAAACCTCTCAATCAATCATAATTTATTGCAGTCTGCAGTACAAATGCAGAAAATCTAGGTTATCACCTTTTGAAATAAGTGAAATAAAACATGGATGACTATCCCAAAAGCCTCTTAATGCTGTTCTCTGTTAGAAGATACAGTTTAACTCAAATTATAGGTGATAATTCAACATTTAATAGTGTGCAAATGGACTTACCATAACGGGACTTCTTTGTTGCCCTGAAGTTCCCAAGGTCTCCAGAATCTGCTCTGGGGGTGTTCAGCCTTCTAGGACAGTGGCTGACAAGTTGTCAGGGATGTCTATCCTTCTTGTTTCACTGAATAAAGCTGTTTCATCAGTTAGAAAAGTTAGTGGGATTCTGCTTGTAATTTGCGAGTAGACTTGAAGCCATAATTTTACATGCATTGTATGTAAAATTATGCGTTGTGGCTAATCTTTAACTGGAGTTCTGGTATTAAAACCGAATTGCTATAAATGATTTCCCAAAAAGGGAAAGAAACCCACAAGCAGCTTGCAAGGATGAGCATATGGATTTGCTCTTTAATGAGATGTGTTTGTGTGAGCTACTAAGAAGTGTAGATTTTTCTACAAATTTTCAAAATTCTAACTGGGCAAAATGAAGAAATACAGGATATTGGAAATGCTTTCATACTCTTCAAAGGGGGTATACTTAATTTTGATTGGACAATGTGTTAATCTAATTTGGACAGTCACTCATGCCCTTGTTAGCTCCCATATAGGCTATTGCAATGCGCTCTACATGGGACTACCCTTGAAGAGTATCCGGAAGTTTCAGCTGGTCCAGAATGCTGCCGCGCGGGCTATTTTTGTTGCCCCTAGAAGGGCACATATAACACCTTTGCGAGCTGCACTGGATACCAGTTTGCTTCTGGGTCCCATTCAAGGTGTTGGTTATCACCTTTAAAGCCCTACATGGCATGGTACCGGGTTACCTGAGGGACCGCCTCTTCCCCATTTCATCAGCCTGCCCCACCCGGTCATGCAAAGAGGGCATGATGCGGACCCTGCCGGTAAGGGAATTCCATCTGGCGGGGTCCAGGAGGCGGGCCTTCTCTGCAGTGGCACCTGCCCTTTGGAACAGCCTTCCCCTGGAGGTGAGATTACCTCCATCCCTCCTAGCCTTCCGGAGGGAATTTAAGACCTGGCTCTGCCATCGGGCTTGGGGCAGGGAGGAGAATAATCATACTTGGGGTTGGCTAGTGCCCTGAAGTGCCCCTCCTATGCAAGGACTGAATGAGACCATAGCCATCAGGATTTTATTACATTCAGTAGTTTTTAAAATGGTTTTTAGTCTATATTTTATATTGGAATTTATTGTATAGTTATTGTTTTATGCTGTAAACTGCCCAGAGTCCCTCCATTCAGAGGAGATGGGCAGTGACAAATTAGACAGATAGATAAATAATTCTGAGAGCTTTTATTTCACTCTGATAGTAATTCCTTACAAATCAGGCTGCTTTCAATTATAGTTTAACCTTTAAACAGTATTTTGGAAAGTAGCATTGTTTTTCTTTACTTCGCATCATGGGAATAAATATAGTTGTTGCTGTTCATTTCTATTTTAGAAGACATCTATTATATATGATTTTTTCCTGTACTGTCATTAAAATAAGTAAATTAGCTGAACTATTTTTTGGTTTTGTTTTGTTTTGGGGCATAAGTATATCAGAGAGCAAATATCCAGCCCCTCCAAAACCTCAGCAACATTCAATTTGTTGCTTTCTGGAATAACTGGAAGGCAAACAGAAATCCAAACAAACAAACAAAATAAACAGAAGACCACGATAAACCACTTCTCATTTAAGATGGTGCTCTAAATTTAGATGCTGGCAAAATGCACTGTATTTTATTTACTGAAACTGTTCTTCCCTTGCACAGTGACCTTTCTGCTTTGTGAATGGTTTCCCACATCAAGTTCTCATGCCTTGGGTACATGAGATGGAAAATATTGACACAGATATCAAAGTACCATATTTAGATTACAGAAGATGAACTAGAAATTACTTTTCTGTCTATGTACTGGAACTCTTTCCTTTGTTGCTACTGGCTATTTACTATTCAAGAAACTGTCTACATGTTTGTTTCCTGTGAGTTGATGAGGAAGAAGGTATAATAACAAGTTGGTAAGAAGTGAATGTAATTAAGAGCTAAAGTAACTTCATGCTTTTCCCTTTTTAAAATATGCCATAATAAGGTGCTCTTTCTTTCCAGCCTTCCAAACCCATTTTTGCTGCCATTAGGGAATAGGACTAATTGTTTGTAGTGGTGGATATGATGGTTGCTTCCAGTTTATGAACATAGTTCAGGATTCAAGACTTGGATATTAAGTAGTACTAGGTGAAGCCATTAGTAGACAGCTAGGACCACTGAATGGAGCAGAGCTTAATACAGCGAAAAGACCTGCACAGAAAAAGAATATTATCTAAAATAGCATTAATGAGCACGTTAGAGAAATATAGGTTACTGATCTTACATACTTAGCCCACCCAAGCATAAAGAATTGGATACTTAGACAAAGCAGGTTCAAAAGTAAGCAAAAAGAAGGTCTTACTCATTTATTTGGTCCAGTTACATCCATTCAGGAAAAATGATTCTTGTTCTTTCTTTCTTTCCCTAAACTGAATTGACTCTTAGCTCTCATTGCTGCTAAAGGCTGCATGCAGAAAGAGGGAACCTCCTGACTGTAGGCCATGCATGGCCCCAAGATGGAAGGAGCAGTAGCCACATGCTTCTTCCCAGATGGTAGAGGAGGAAGAAAATAAGGAACGTGGGAGGGGCAACAAACAGCTTCTTCAGAAGCACATAGAGAATTGCATCCTAGAACGAACTCATTGACATGCTAATGAGGCATGCTGTTTTGCTGGGATTTCCAACACTAGGAACCTCTTAGTTCCTATTGGTTTATGACTGCTATCTTCAAATGTTTTCCCTAAGCACTTTTGTATAATTCCATCATGTGGCCTGCCATGGCTACGCCCAGGTAGGTCTGATTGTGAAATCTTTGTCTGAATTGACACGTACTTAATAAAAGAGAGTTTCAAATTATTTATCACTGATACTTCCCATGAATAAAATAAAATAAATAAAATAAAATAAACCCCTCATCCAGTTATAGCTGAAATAATCTCCTTCTAGAACTTGCTAATATTCCTGCATTAAGATATTTTGTAGGCTGATTATCTGAACTTCAACTATTGAAGGCCTGTGAGTGAAAACTGGCTTTGCCTTGTGTTAAATTTGTTATTGGGTGACTTAGAAGGCATTAAACAGAGAAAGGAAATCAAAACCTGATAACAAATTGGAAGCACTTATGCTGAAGCTAAATGAAGTGAGGGAGCAAGAGAGAGCGAGCGAGAGAGAGCAAGCTATTTGTAATATATTTTTCCCCTGAAAGAAGAATGCATTCTTTGTGAACTTTATCTGCATAAAGTAGGCTTTCCGAAGCTTGAAACATGATCTTATTTAAGAAGGACGTGCAGAATGGAACCAAGTTCCTAAACAGCTCTTACATGTTGCATAATGGTAGCACTTAATCTTTCTAGATATATCTTGCTTAGGCTACAGAGGATGACAGTCTGAGATGGGAATAAGGGTTTGATGGGGTGGAGGGAAACTATTTGTTTATCTTTTACACCTTATCATTTTCATCTCAAACTGAGAACTTTTGTTCATGAACAGTTCTAGAGTAGAACATTTCCCTATAAGATCTGGAAATGATACAGCCTGAATTACTCTCTCGTCTCCCTTACATTCATTCCGTGGCCAGATTGCAAGGAGATTATTTGAAATTATGTATTATCTACTGCTTCTGTGGTGGCATTTAACTTCAGCAGAGGAGAGCTGGATTTCCTTGCTTAAAAACTAGCTTTTCATCACATGGTAGCACTCAGGAAGCTATTATTATAGGTAGATGTTCTGGTGGGATAATGGCGGAGGTTGGTGGAAATATGCATGGATATTCTTTTAGATAGATGGCTAAAAGATTCTGCAACTCTTCTGGCCCTCATGTCTGTAAAATAAATTTTGTAAAGCATTTCCCTGCAAGGGAAGCCTCTGATTTTCCATCTCGCTCTTGGGGTACCAAATTTCTTCTGGTGCTATTTTTTTCCATCTAAGTGAATGAGAGTAGACCAAAATACATGAAAAGAAAATTGAGCACAGCACTGCTATAAAGATCACACTAAGAAATCTGAAATGCTAGAGCATATGCAGATAATAGTATTTCAAGATGATGTCTGGCTACAGTTTATCTTTTTAATTTCTTGTGTAGTATTGTAGACTTTGAAGAAAGAATTAGAAGTTATTTTTTAATAATTACTTATTTTATAGTGTGGAAAACAGCCAATAAAGGATATATTCATAGATCTTCGAGATGGGAGGAAACTCTTAGATCTTTTGGAAGGGCTAACAGGGAACCCACTGGTAAGTGGTAATTATCATTATCATCATCATCTTGAAAAGATAATTCAAAATGCTGCATTGTAAATAACTGAATGGACATTTTCAGAGTTAAAGACTGCAGGTATTTATATGCCTCCTTGGGCCTTGAGTTCAGATGCAGTCCTTCATATCCTATATGATCTCAGCATCATGAGAAATTCTAGATACATATTTCAGAAATTATGTTTCTACGCCTTGCAGTTGTAACAAAAGAATTTCAAGTATGCAGTGTCACACATTTCTGATCTTCTGAGAAATTTGCACTTCATTAGGGAGCAACAAATATATAGCAAGATGTTAAACTGCTGTCAGTTGTTTTTAAAGCAGCAAAACTTAACATGTACATAAATTTGAGACTTGACTTGGTGAAAAAAAAAGGTTGATATTGTCCAAGCCCAACACTTAGTTTAGCTAATTTCTGTATCCTCAGCAGGAAGCAAAATGAAATGTCAGGGTTTTAAAACTCCCATTCCTCTAAATGTTGGAAATAGTACCCTGTTCACACCAAATTTAGTTAATTAACAGACAACTGGATTGATATACTGTACATGGTTCATGAATTCTGTTTCCACAATTTTCAAACAAAACTACAAAATGTGCTTTGCTAACCTCATGCTCGAAGAGAGAAAAGGAGCGCATGGAACTAAATTTTGCTACAGTGCGTTTTGTATTGTATTGTTCTTAAAATGTTTTGACAGATGTTCCCAAAGTAATGCATACTGCAGGATGTTATAATCCTGGTACTTGGGTAAAACATTCAATTAGATTAGAATAAACATTTCAAAATCTGTACCTTTGCTTTACTGTGCCTTCCCTGAAAAGTTAATTAAAAAATTTATTATTATTTGCACATGGTTTTCTTTTTTCTTTTTGCAAGCTAAAAGAACGTGGAACTACCAGAGTCCATGCTTTGAATAATGTCAACAAAGTACTTCAGGTTTTACATCAGAACAATGTAAGTTTCTAAAATGTTCAATTTCCTTGAAACTGGAGAGAAAAAGATAATGGTAAAATTGTTTTATGAATTACAGCTTGAAAACTCTTTGAGTATGGGTATATGGACTAAACGTTTTGTACAACTTAACATGCTTCCTTCTAACTTTCCTAGCTGGTTATACTTTGGAGATAGCAAAGTGTACTACATGGCAAGATAATTTACTGTAAGAAGTGAACTTACATTTCTTGTTCTTGGAGTTCCTAAGGGGTTATAGGTGGAAGGTATGAACGTTTATGTTGTGTGGCTGAGCCAAATTGTGATTTTGTTTGTACAGACTTCAGTCTGTTCTCAGTTGCATTGGACTCACAGAGGTGTTGTTGATTCATTGGCTTGTAAAAAGTAGTCCTCAAATTAAATATTGCCTACTCTTAGACTTGGATACTAGCTTGACTCCATTTATAGAAGTGAACGCAATCACAGCACAGGTCTTTCCTTATTCTTCTTTTACTCCATACTTACCCCAGAATCTGGCCCTAGAATTGATAGCTCCTCAAGACTGATCTATGATATATCATTGTGTAGGAGGAAGGAGAATTGGAGCTGGAGGGTCCAGCTGCTGGAAATTGCCTTTTCCTTATAGCATGACAAATTACTTCTTTTCTCCAAAAGTTATTTTTGTTGTTAAAAATGGTAGAAGGTAAATCCAGGCTCCCATACGATTATCCTTCTGAAAAAAGGTCTGCTTTGGGAATGAGCTGGCAATGTCAAGAAGCTAAAGGTGGTCAAGCTCCAGCAGGAGATTTATGGCACAGACTCAGTAATAGAACTTCTTTATGGGAAAACATAAAAACTTTTGTTTCCTTATTACTGATAAGTACATTGTAGTTGCAGCAAGAGCTTCGGAAATACTTGTAATGGAAGAGTTACATTGATAGCAAGAGAACATTTCTGTGCTGCAAAAAGGAAATATCAGAAGTTCTATAGAGCTCCTTACTTCTTACATTACTGCTCATGCTTTATCCATTTATATTGCAGACTTTCATCCCCCATGCTGGAACGATTTTTTTAAAGAAAATAAGTTCCTTTGAATTGATCATCATACTGTCAGTATATTAAAATCAGAATATTACATAGCAGTTAGCTGCTACAGTTTGGCTAAGTTGAATTATTCACTTATGGTTAAATCATTAAGTTACATAGCTGATACCAGGGATGTGAGACCCTGCTGAGAGTTGTACTATAGTAACAGCAAGTAGGCTACAGGTTCTCCATTCGTGATTTCTACTAGGTCCTTTAAAGTTTCCATGCCTTTGATTAAGAAGAGAATTTCGCTGTTGTTTGGTAATATTTCCAGGTGGATCTGGTGAACATAGGAGGGACAGACATTGTTGATGGAAATCACAAGCTGACTCTTGGATTGCTATGGAGCATAATTTTGCACTGGCAGGTGAGCAGATTTGGTGCTTTTCATCAGCCCTTACATGTGGATCATTACTTTGCAGTAGAATGCATCGGTCAGTATTCTTTGACTACCACCTAGAGATGCTACAGCACTTCCATGGCAACAGACCAATCAGTGTTGAAATTCTGGGCACTCTAAGCAACAACCCAAAATGCAGTGTGAAACTTCCTTACAGAGACAGAGGTGTCTGCAGGATTTGGAGTTTTCCTTGTAATAGCAAAACTTGCATTATGATGCAAGCTCCACCCCTTATGCACTTGAGTGCTACATTGCACATCCCATACGAAAGAGATGGAGTTTGCACTGCAACATCATGATGCACGTTTTGTCATTTGCCCCACCCCGAGTGAACTCTCCCCAGGACACCAGTGTAGGAAGTTCATGTGCTGCGTCCAGAACAATGACTTCCATCCTATGGTCTGTAACTACAGATGATCCATGTGAATACTACAGGTAGTTAGCAAGGGGTAGTGAGATCATGCAATAATAACATAACTTATGATGTCTCATAGTTAATGTAAGATTTATAAAATAGAATTTATTAAAAAAATCTGAGTTAAAGTTGAGAATTTGCATTCTAGATTTTGAATTAATAATTTGAATAAATCAGAGTTTCCTCTATTTAGACAACATGGTAAATACCTGTTTGTCCCTTTGTTTACATGGGAAACAACTGCTTTAGACTTCTTTACTTCACACGTGGAAGAGGCCAGGGAAGATTGATTTCTATGGAAGTCTGAAATTAGGTCTGGAAACATCATTTGAACCAGATCTTCTGTGTATACTAAAGAGCAGGATCCATTTAAAGTGATTTATGTAGTTTACCATTGAGTCCATTAGAGAGAGTCTGTCTAAAATTTAGGTATATTGGACAGAACAGAAATTCTGATCTTTTTAAATCGCATGTTGCATTTCTAATTTTGGTTTGTAAGTTATTGCATTATTAATTTTAAAAGAAAGAACTTGAGCTACTTATAAGAATTTGTCATACCTCAGCAGTTCAAGATTGGTTTATATTAGTGGGGTAGAAAATGTTTTAAATTTTAAACATGCTCTTTTGAGTTCAACAAACCTGTTCTGATTTTTGGAAACACTTTGATGTTGTTTCAGAAGTATTCTGTGCTCAAAATATTTATGGTATGGGTGGAACATCTCTGAACACTTCTAGTGAGGTCAGAACAACTTCTTTTGAACTCAGAATGGGATGCTTCAGGATTGAAACAATTTGCCTACCACCAGATTATACTGCTTTTTCAGTAGATGGCATCCTAAGCATTTCTAATGAGATATAAAAATTGATCTGTACTTTAATGATGAGGAACCATTTCTCATCAGATTAAGCTCTGGGCCGTCCTCGTTGTAGAAGTTTCCAAGAAAGCTATTCAGTGTGGTTCCATGCCATAAACCATGCTGTGTTTGGGCATAATTTAATATCTATCTGTCTCTAATATCTAACCCTTTGCAATGTTGCTTGAATGCCAAGACTGGGACGATAATGTTTTTTTGAGCCTTCTAATTCTTTTTTAGAATTAGTGCATTAAGGAATTTGTTAGTGCAGAACATTGATGTGTGAGCCTGGAAACCAGAGTAGGATTTTAGGGCAAGTACTGCAGCGTTCTTAATGTACAGAAGAATTAATATATGGAGTAATTAGATAAGAAGGATGTTTATGAGTCCTCATTTGCTGTGGTTGGACGTAATTTAATATCTATCTGCCTCTAATATCTAACCCTATGCAATGTTGCTTGAATGCCAAGATAGGGACAATAATGTTTTTTGAGCCTTCTAATTCTTTTTTTACTGACCTTGAGCACTTCTTTTTAGGTTAAAGATGTAATGAAAGATATAATGTCTGAACTACAGCAAACCAATAGTGAAAAGATCCTGTTGAGCTGGGTGCGGCAGTCCACAAAGTCATATAATGAAGTTAATGTTTTGAACTTCACCACCAGCTGGACAAATGGGCTTGCCTTCAATGCAGTGATCCACAGGCATAGGTAGGTGGCTGCTTGCTAGCGTCTGTAATAATTTCATACTGGAGAGGGAAATGGTATTTTACTTCAAACTGGGCAATTTTCTCAAAAAACAAACAAACAACAACAAAGCAGTTTCTAGGGATGATAGAAGGAAAGCTGCCAGTGTAGCATTCTGTTACAGAGCAAAAACTCTAGTTTAGTTTTCAATAAACAAATAATCCTTGGAATTATTTTAAAGCCACGAGGCACAGGTTAGGTAGAAAGAAAGCAGAGCATGTTTTAATGGAGTGGTTTCTAATTTGTGTGAGAAGGCAATAAGCAGAGTTTTTTTTTAAACAAACATGGAAAACATAAAGTACAAATACTTGCTTATCTTGAAGTCTTTCTATTTTTACATGGAAGGATATAATACACTTTTTTATTTTTAACGATTTTCTTGAAAATCTGATAATGCAATGATGTGCTGACTGAAGTCCTAGATCAGCTGTTTGCATAAACAAAATTAAGTGTTTTGTTTGTGAGGATATATGGATTCAGGGCCTCATTCCCCCTAAATATAATCTGAACTAAATATAACTGAAACCAGTTAAACCACTGTGGCATGCTTTGATTGAAATTACTCCTAATGGTTGAAACACGTTACATTTCATATGCAGCATGCAGCTGGCTCTGCCTTCTCCTTGAAATAGTGGAAGTACATGGGTTCTAATAACAGGAACAGCTTACATGTTACACATTATACTGTATGTAACATGTGCTTCAGTTCCATTCAGGGCCATCATTTCAGTGTTTATGAAAACAACGTAAGCATCGTTGAATATTAGATTGCCTTGTATTAACGGCCTGAAAAGATCTCTTAATTTCATGTTTTTATATTAAGAGTGAAGGAAAAAAACCCAAATAGATAATGCATCTAGGAAACTCTGCTCAGAAGGAAGATGCCTTATTAAAGTGTGGGGTTTATAATTCCAGGGAATGTGTTTATGTAGTTTCCCATTGCTTTTCTTTCCACAAAATATCAGCAGGTGTGTGGAACTTGATGTTTTCATAAACCATATACCTGGGTGTATTGCTAGATATGTAATGCATACAAGTGTTTTGTTTTTTAGTGTGAATGAACATATGCTTTCTTGTTTATTTATTCACTTATTTTTCTTCTAATTTTTTAGACCTGAGCTCTTCAGCTGGGATAAAGTAATCAAAATGGCTCCACTCGAAAGATTAGAACATGCCTTCAACATAGCTAAAAATTACTTGGGGACAGAAAAATTGCTAGACCCTGAAGGTACAAATATGATAATATAACTGATATACAATTCTTCTGTATTAGAGATAGAGAATATAAAAGATGAAAGGGGGCAGTGTTGCTCTAGATAAGGGATTAGGAACCCCTGGCCTGTGGGGTTATGCAGCTTTGTGATTCCAAGCACACTCACAGATTATACAGTTGAATTTCAGTAGCAAAGCCACTGATTCTTGCTGGTTTTAATGATTTTTCAGTGGTTAATTAGTCAAGTACCATCAGGACGAAATTAACTCCTAGTGGTTGCATGGGCGAATACTTCTCATATTGACTAGTCTTCTGAATTTATAAAATACAAACTAACAAAATAACATTTTGTTTTGCAAAATGAAGCAAAATAGTCACATTCATGTTTTATCCCTTAATCCCTCTTAAAACACCAACCTCTCCCAAAAAAGCAGATTGGAAACTATAGTTACCACATTGCTAGCCATATCACCTGGAGTCCTCGGTGGCAAAAAAGTTTAAAAATAAATGAAATGTGGCCCAAGCCATTAAAAAGGTTTGTCTGCCCTTGCTGTAGGTGTTTAAACTTTCATAGATAGTTTGCATGTCCTGCAGTTAACTTACGTTGTGCCTTTTAAAAATTGATTTAAATCCATCTGCTAGCACAGTGATGGTAAAAACATGAGAATACAGAAGTGATGGCTCTCAATTTGGGGTTCGTGTTTTGTACCTGCTTTGCTGAATTGTTGGGGGGGGGGAAAGCTATTTTGAGGACCTGGACGTGAAGATAATGAGTGTAGTTTTATGGCTGTGCCATAACCTTTAGCCTGGAAAACTTGCACAGCCATCAAATAAATATCTCATTTATATCTATGTTTTCAGATGTTGCTGTACAGCTTCCTGATAAGAAATCCATTATCATGTATTTGACATCTTTATTTGAGGTCCTTCCTCAGCAAGTTACTTTGGAAGATATTCGAGAAGTAGAGACTCTTCCAAGGAAATATAAAAAGGAATGTGAAGAAGGAGATACTCAGGTGATGCATACTGATGACTATCATTTTTCTTTCACTGTACTGGCAGAAGACATTTATTTAATTAGTTTTAAAAATATATGCCTCAAAACAAAGTTTTCCAGGACACCTTACTAATACTTTACAATCATGACTGAACATTTAAAAATACAAAGAGTGGGTAAAAATATACAGAATACATTAATATTAAGTGCAGTAAGCATATTGTGTATTTTATATGAAGAATATTAAATGTGCTAATGTGTACATTAATATTCCCTCTTAGAGAGCTCCTATATAATTACATCCTTAGTGCTTTTGGGTAGCAAGCTTCTGAAACAAAATTACATTGGTAATCATTCTGAGCCTTCCCTCCTTCAGTGAAGGGGCACATTGCTTCCTTCTTATCTCTATTCACCATTAGCTTACCATAATGTCATGTGTGGATTCTCTTGTTACCTTTTCAGGTTGGTGTTTATCTCTTCTCTCTTCCAGTGCAGGGCCACAACTGGTGGTGGTGGGGCAAGCGGGGCATGTGCCCCTGGCGCCGTGCTGGGGGGACGCCAAAATGAGCACTGGGGGGGGTGCCAAAATGAGCGCGGAATCCATGTTTGCCCTGGGTGACACAGACCCTAGTTGCGGGCCTGTTCCAGTGAGAATATATTCTCTCTTCTTCTTGATAGTCCCTTCTCTTTTTGAAAATTGCTTGCTCTCTCAGTTTTGTATTACACATTCATGGTTTCTGTCTTCCGGTTCTTTTCTTTCTCCTTGTCACCTACACTGGTTTAACAAATTCTAGCCTTTGCCCCTTTTCTCACCCTATATCTCTTCTAGGCTTGAACAGAGCTTTGGATTCAAAGCCAAAAAAGTGCTTTGGAGCAGGCAGGATGTGCATAGAACATCTGTCACCAGCTGCTCAAATGCATCTTTCTTGAGACGCTGCTGCAGCTGTGGAGCAGCGGGAGGGGGGAAGTTGCTTGAAGGAGTTTGAGAGGATGCTGTGTGAGGCCCCTTTTGAGCTCCAAAGCATCATTTTTTTTAATCTTAAATGCTGCATAGCCATAATCTCTTCATTTTCAGTTTAAAGTTCTCAAGTGTTTTACATGCTTGTCTTTTCTACTTCTTAGGTCTTCTAAACAGATTCTGATCTTGTTTTCATAGTTTTCATCTTGCAAAGCTTCTCTGACTTGTTTCTTGGTGCTATTTTTGCAGCAAAATCTACAAGTATTCATTTTCTCTATACATTGTTTGGACGTTTATTTTATAATGTGTTTGATTAATAATTTCTCAGTTCTTAGTATTTTGGTACTGCTTTCTATGGTTTCCTCAGTAATATCATCCTTAAGTTTCCTTTTACATCTTTGCTAGAAGTCCAATATGTCATACAAGATGACACCAGCATTGCTGCTTACAATAATTCTCTTCAGATCTTCCCCACCCAGGTGTCTTGCAGATATTTTGGCCTGCAACTTCCAAAGTGTTCAAACTATTTATTTCAATATGGGAACGAGATCATGGTTCCACCCCAGTGTTACATGTTTTTGCAATCCCCCACCCAGTTTTTGTGGTAGTTCTTGTTTGTGGATGGATATCAGCAATATAGGACAGAACGAACAATCATGTTTGGGAAGGTACTTGATATAAAGTTTTTAAGGGTTCTGTATTAAGTCCTCATCTTTTTTCTCAATGATGATGAATCAGTGACTTCCTATATTCTGAGCTATAACTCCTATCATTCCTCAGTCCTGGCCATTTTGATAAGGGCTGATTGCAGGCAGGAATCCAACAAAATACGGGTACAGGTTCTCCAGCTTTATTCTGTGTGTTCTCACTCTTGGTTCCATTACTATGTACTTAACTTTCCTCCTTCCAACCTTTGTTAGTGTCTGCTGTTCCCTTGTACCTCATCACATTTTCCCAAAATTAATGGTTTTTTTCTTCCCCCTGCTCAGCTTTTTCAACATCACTTTGTCATATCATGATAAAGTTGCTGTTTATTCTTTTCCTCTGTATTTTGGAGTATATTTCTTTATTCCACCCCTTAGCTTTCTTGATACATTTTTAAAATTTTGATTTATTAAATATTAGTTCATTCTCTTATTTCCAGTCTTGACTATTATGGCTTTCTTTTAGTTGGTGGTCCTCCTAATTCTCTCAGACCACACTTCTGTGTCTGAAATGTGGCTTCTTGTAATCTTCTCCTTTTGGCTGTGATTATATTACCTGTCCCATTCTTTTTACTAGATTCCCTTCTTTTCTCCCTTTCTTTTTAATTTTCTTTTCATGTAACTTTCCACAACCATATTATTCTATAACTGAATGGATTGAAATGTGCTGGCTCTCTGAATTTAGGGATGGACCACCTGAGGACTGCAGTAAGCCTTCAAACATGTTTCGCAATTTCCAGAGCCCACTTTGGCATTGCGCTGCTGAAATTAGATGACAAGTCACCAAACTTTTGTGAAGTGATTTTATGACTGTTTCCTACAAACAAATATAGAAATGAAAGGTGTTAAATCTTTGGATTGGCTTAGTGCAGTGTTTCTCAATCTCAGCAAATTTAAGATGTGTGGACTTCAACTGCCGGAAGTCCCCAGCCAGCATGCTGGAGTTGAAGTCCTCACATCTTAGTTGCTGAGACTGAGAAACACTGGCTTAGTGCATACTAAATGGTCAACTGCTTGAACCTTCCCTCCTCAGCAAAAAGCTGGTAACATTGCCTATTTGCGTGTATATCACAATGAAATGTTGAGTTTATAATAAATAGTAGGGAATCCAAATATACCCATATCTTTTTATTGCAAATAAGAAACCCTGTATGGTAAAGATTCTTTCCTGGCATGTTACTGCAGTGTTTTGCAGTACAAAAATATATTTTCTTAAAAAATAAGTGCTCTGGAAATTGTATAATTGCACACACACAGACAATAAATTGTTGATACACACAAAATTTCTACTTTGTTTTGAGAAGTTGCTGGGGTTAGAAATGAAGCCAGTTAGCTTGGGCATTTTCTCATTTGATGTACCAATTCATTTAAATAGGAGTTAATCAGACTCCTGCAGTTCTGTAACTTAAACATATACTTTTAAAAATTTGAAAAGGCAAGGGAGAATGAAATGCCCAAGGTTATTTGATTTCATAATTATTAAGGAATAAATGGAGGATGAAGTGATTCAGATTTATAATATAGTTCAAAGAGCTTTGGGGGGTCTAAACAATTCCATTATTTTTAAAGCATTAACTTTTAGATTGCAAGTGGGCAAACAGGGCCTATTTAATCACAATACAATAGTGATGCTGGGTATTTTGTAAATAATGAGCTCAAATTAATGACATTCTTAGAAGTACATTTATCATTTAATTGTTTTCCTAATGACCAACAAATTATAAATGAAGGTTCTGCTACCACGTGCTAACATCTTGCCTCTTCTTAAACTGGTTGCAAAGCATTCAGCGTACGTACAATTTAAAGTGTTTGAAATATCTGAGATTTTGCCAGGCACCTGTCAGAGATCCTAGCTTATAGCAGGTTTGCTGTTACATACTATGCTTAGGCATCCGGAAACCTGACTTATGAAAGACATTCATACTTGAAATAGACAGGATATATTTTTTTTTACGGATGAAGTCTCTACATAGTGTAGTACTAATAAAACCTACTGAGCTATGGTATCAATTTCCAGTGTGACTCTTAAAGAGTCTTTCTCACCTTTCTCACCTGCAGTTTTAGAAAAATGAGCTGCATTTGCTTTGAAGTTTGTACAGACAGGGTCATATTTTAAAATTGAGGATTTCTCCATTGATTTGTGTGGGCAGTTCCCACTTCTGTCCCTATGAACATTCTTAGTATGAAATAGGAAATTATTTATCCAGACAAAGGTATGTTTTTATTACCTTTTTATATCTCTGTGTGACTTTTTCCTTTTTCAGTGACTCCATATGAATCCCTTTTTACCAATTACTCTGTTCCTTTTAAAAAATTAGAGCATGATATGCCTTTCAATAAATTTACTCCACTCGCTGTTACTTCAGCAGAAGTTGAGGTTCTCCTTGACTTTGCTAGTAACTTCACTTTATGTATGGCAGATTCCACTGTAAGTAACCTCCCCAATTGGAAATGGAGTATAATGTATTTCTCTAGTATTTTGCTCCACATATCTTACTTTTGCCTGAATACTGGTATACAATATCATACAACAATTTTAGGACTGATCCTGGCAAACTCACTTCACAGTTGAAGGTTAGTTCTTGAATTAGTTCTTTACAGTGTAAGTGTGAAGTATATTCTGTAACAGTGTAAGAAGTATCTAAGTATTTATATGAAGAAAATACATGAAAAATAATGGCTAGAACCCTGAAAATGTAAGCAGTGTTCCCGAAATAACTTCGCTCCCTAGCCAGTCTGGAAGATTGCAAACTCTCAGAAATTGAAAGCGTCATTTTTTTTTTTGTGGTAAGCTTAGAATGCAGACCTTCCTCTTGGGGGATGTGCAGAATTCAGATGCAGAAGTTTGTGGTTTCTGATTTGGAAATTATACAAGATATGGACATGAGGTGCATGAATTAACATGGGGCTTGTTTTTTTAAAAATTTATGTTTATTTATATGGCCATCCATCTTGCAACTTTAGCGACTTCAGGCAACTAACGAGGTTAAGAACTCAAAAAAAAAAAAAAAAAAGAAAAAAGCCCCAACTGGAAATACTAACAATAAGTATATACATAGTGTCAGCAAAAGACAACAACAGTCACAACAATAACACCCATCTATTTGGTCTCTAATTAATTGTGCTGAACTTCTGAGATTTTTTTTAATCCCCAAAACAAGCTGTTTTATATGTGGTTACCGTTTGTACCATGGTCCCATAACAGCATGCCATTACAAACACTTGTCTGTTTTCAAGTAGATACACACAGCATGATGCTTTAATCTATTGTCAGACTCCTTTTGTATTTAGATGCTGTGGTTGCAGTAAGTTGCTCCTATATGGAGGAACATCTGTGTGGGAAGATACTTTTGTGAAGAGAGGCCTTCAGTTTGATTTTTCTGCTTTGCAGAGTGCAACATCTGAAGATGATTATGCAGGTCTAAAAGCAGCAGCACCCAGCACCTTGGCTGAAGTGGATATGGACTTGGACAGTTACCAGGTAGCTCTGGAAGAAGTTCTCACATGGCTGCTCACTGCAGAAGATGCGTTCCTAGAGCAGGAAGACATATCTGATGATGTTGAGGAAGTCAAGGAACAATTTGCCACACATGAAGTAGGTGGCTGGGGGTGATGGGGAACTAGATGTACAAGAGTTTTTTTATTAAATCAGCAATATCTAAATGTTTTATTTGAAACCTACCTCCCCCCCCCTTAATATTTTACTTTTTAATGTTTACAAGGGCATACAAGTGTAGAGATGGGAAGAAGCAATGATTTTGGCCACTTAAATATTAAGAAATTTATTATCACATAAGCTTCTGTGGATTTTATTACAGTAGAATAGATGACTTGGACTGAGAGCAGTGAAACCTTTTATGGTGATATATTTATTAATCTTTAAGGTGCCCCAAGTCCGTTTCCGTACTTATTCGAACATAGGAGATGGAGCTGATTGGAATAAGTTCTGCATTGTTGTTGTTGCTTTTATTATTATAAAAAGAGAGGTTCCCTTCAGAACTGTACTTTTCTTCATGTTAAAATTCATGCAGATTTATTCAAGATATTTTAAATTACAGTGTAATTGACTATATGTATCATCTTGATTTGTATTTATATATGCTACTGTTGTAGTTTTAAGATTACAAACCTTTGAAATAGAGAACTATGTTGAACATACACCTATAAATCTATTTGCAGCCTTCATATGCACTAGAAGCTGAATTACATTAAGAATCAATTTTATGGAAGTGTACAAGCAGATGCTTGCTTGTGTTCTAGTATTTTCGATGAAAAGCAGTACCCACTAAAGTGACTCTTTGTTGTGGTATATTTATTAAAAGTTAGGTGTTTATTTTCAGCCTTGGTATGATAAGTATTACAGTTGTTACTGTGATCTGAAGATCTGTTTTTAAGTCTTCCATTTATTTCTTTGGAAACTTTAGCCTTCATTCATTAATTGTTAAAAAATGGCTGGTCTCTGAAGAATGCCCACCATAAGAGGCCGGCTAATATAGTTTCCACTTGATGGTCTTCCTGTTCCATGGATGATGAGTTAGATTCTAATTTAGGCCTCGGAAATCTAGACTTCTCCCTTCACCCATCCAGAAAATTCTATGCAGAAGCTTGGGGATCTTATGGATTAAATTTTGCTTCGTGTGGTTCATCTTAAATTGCATCCAGCCCTCTGCTTAGATCTGACTGTTGTTTCCAAACAACAAAGGATTCAAGGAGGTACCCTAGAGCTGCTTCCTGTAATGAGACTACTTACTTTTTTACTTTTTAATAACAGCTGTCCTAACTACCAGGAAACACACTGAGACAATGAACTGGTCTCTAATATTTATTACTAGTACTTAACAAGAATCCTAACAAACTGAAGAAGCGTGGGAAAAACCCAGACATATAACCCCCAAGGGTTAAGGCGGTCCCGATCTGTGTCTCTTTGAATGGCCACCTAATTCCTCAGTGCTACGCATGCGCTTGACCGTCTGGATGGGAGCCCCCTGCTCGCCATCCTTACTCATGACATCAGCTAGGCATAAGAGTCACGAACTTCTTCTTGCACAATTTAGGATCAGACTAAAGAGATTAGGGAAGACCCACAGATCAGCTAGATATGAGCTCACTAATATTCCTAAGGAATATGCAGTGGAGGTGAAGAATAGATTTAAGGGACTGGACTTAGTAGATAGGGTCCCGGAAGAACTCTGGACAGAAGTTGGCAGCATTGTTCAGGAGGCGGCAACAAAATACATCCCAAAGAAAGAGAAAACCAAGAAGGCAAAGTGGCTGTCTGCTGAGACACTAGAAGTAGCCCAAGAAAGAAGGAAAGCAAAAGGCAACAGTGATAGGGGGAGATATGCCCAATTAAATGCAAAATTCCAGAGGTTAGCCAGAAGAGATAAGGAATTATTTTTAAACAAGCAATGCGCGGAAGTGGAAGAAGAGAATAGAATAGGAAGGACAAGAGACCTCTTCCAGAAAATTAGAAACATTGGAGGTAAATTCCAGGCCAAAATGGGTATGATCAAAAACAAAGATGGCAAGGACCTAACAGAAGAAGAAGAGATCAAGAAAAGGTGGCAAGAATATACAGAAGACCTGTATAGGAAGTATAACAATATCGGGGATAGCTCTGATGGTGTGGTCAGTGAGCTAGAGCCAGACATCCTGAAGAGTGAGGTTGAATGGGCCTTAAGAAGCATTGCTAATAACAAGGCAGCAGGAGACAACGGCATCCCAGCTGAACTGTTCAAAATCTTGCAAGATGATGCTGTCAAGGTAATGCATGCTATATGCCAGCAAATTTGGAAAACACAAGAATGGCCATCCAATTGGAAAAAATCAACTTATATCCCCATACCAAAAAAGGGGAACACTAAAGAATGTTCAAACTATCGAACAGTGGCACTCATTTCACATGCCAGTAAGGTAATGCTCAAGATCCTGCAAGGTAGACTTCAGCAATTCATGGAGCGAGAATTGCCAGAGGTACAAGCTGGGTTTAGAAAAGGCAGAGGAACTAGGGACCAAATTGCCAATATCCGCTGGATAATGGAAAAAGCCAGGGAGTTTCAGAAAAACATCTGTTTCTGTTTTATTGACTATTCTAAAGCCTTTGACTGTGTGGACCATAACAAATTGTGGCAAGTTCTTAGTGGTATGGGGATACCAAGTCATCTTGTCTGCCTCCTGAAGAATCTGTATAACGACCAAGTAGCAACAGTAAGAACAGACCACGGAACAATGGATGTGTTTAAGATTGGGCAAGGAGTATGGCAGGGCTGTATACTCTCACCCTACCTATTCAACTTGTACGCAGAACACATCATGCAACATGCTGGGCTTGAGGAATCCAAGGCTGGAGTTAAAATCGCTGGAAGAAACATTAACAATCTCAGATATGCAGATGATACCACTTCGATGGCTGAAAGCGAAGAAGAACTGAGGAGCCTTATGATGAAGGTGAAAGAAGAAAGTGCAAAAGCTGGCTTGCAGCTAAACCTCAAAAAAACCAAGATTATGGCAACCAGCTTGCTTGATTACTGGCAAATAGAGGGAGAAAATGTAGAAGCAGTGAAAGACTTTGTATTTCTAGGTGCCGAGATTACTGCAGATGCTGACTGCAGTCAGGAAATCAGAAGACGCTTAATCCTTGGGAGAAGAGCAATGACAAATCTCAATAAAATAGTCAAGAGCAGAGACATCACACTGACAACAAATGTCCGCATAGTTAAAGCAATGGTGTTCCCCGTAGTAACATATGGCTGCGAGAGCTGGACCATAAGGAAGGCTGAGAGAAGGAAGATCGATGCCTTTGAACTGTGGTGTTGGAGGAAAATTCTGAGAGTGCCTTGGACTGCAAGAAGATCCAACCAGTCCATCCTCCAGGAAATCAAGCCAGACTGCTCATTTGAGGGAATGATATTCAAGGCAAAACTGAAATACTTTGGCCACATAATGAGAAGACAGGACACCCTGGAGAAGGTGCTGATGTTAGGGAGAGAGGAAGGCAAAAGGAAGAGGGGCCGACCAAGGGCAAGGTGGATGGATGATATTCTAGACGTGACGGACTCATCCCTGGGGGAGCTGGGGGTGTTGACGACTGACAGGAAGCTCTGGCGTGGGCTGGTCCATGAAGTCACGAAGAGTCAGAAGCGACTAAACAAATAAACAACAACAGGCATAAGGGTATGGCAGTAATCATACAATCAGTCCTCATGTACTTGTTTGCTCATTAGTAAGTAAGAGCCATAGATTTGATTGAGGAATGAAAGCATTGTGTTTATCTACCCCCCTTGGTCTTAGTCTGAATCAGGCTCATCCGCACCTCCAAAATGAAAGGAAGCTAATTTGAACTAGGACCATAGTGGAAACAAATGGTTAAAGCTACTTCTGTCCATGCCATAGTACCAATCTGGATGAGATCTCCCATTCTCTGCCTGGATGCTAAGTTACTGTGTGCTATGCATCTCTGAGAATTGCAGCTTATTCTTTAACGTTGCAAATTACGTTTATGCTTGCAAATGTCAGGCAATCAATACAATGTTTGAAGTAATGTTTGCTCTGGATCATATTCATTTGAACTTTTTCTAGGCTTTTATGATGGAGCTGACAGCACATCAGAGCAGTGTGGGTAGTGTGCTTCAGGCTGGTAATCAACTGATAGCCCAGGGCAATCTTTCAGAAGAGGAGGAAAATGAAATCCAGGAACAAATGAGCTTGTTGAATTCTAGATGGGAGGATCTAAGAGTGCACGCTATGGACCGTCAATCCCAGTGAGTGGCATGCTTTACACATGCGGTTTAGTTTTCTAGTTGTGATGTAATATGCTAAGCTCTTTTCCCAGTGTTTAAGGCTAAACATCATTTTTTATGTTGATATTCTTCGGGGTGGGGGGCATCTAAATCATCTTTGCAAAGAGGAAAATAAATAATGAGTTGGATCTGTTTGAAAGCGTGGTGTTTCAATTTCTTGGTCAGTATATACATTAGTGTGGTTTTAAAACTTTTGTTTCTAAATTAAATACCTTAACTAACATTAAAAGTAGAATCAGATGCTCATGAAAATAAACAAGGGTCCATCCTACCAGTCAATAATTCTGTAAACTAAGGCAATGGCAAACCACCCCGCTATAGTCTGCCAAGAAAACGTCACGAAAGTGGCGTCCCCCCAAAGGGTCAGACATGACTCGGTGCTTGCACAGGGGACCTTTCACTTTTCTCACAAACCTCATGGTAAACCTCAACCATGAATCTATTAAGCTGAAATCTGATGTCAGAGGCAATTATGCTAAAACATTACTTAGCAATCATTGTATGTTGATAGCACAGAACTGTAGCATACAAGACCAAAAAATTATTGAGCTTCTGGTCTGGATCTAACACTTTCCATATACTAGCAAATATGTCTTCAGCTGCAAGTCAAACAAAGATTTGAGATAACAAAAAGCAGTGTAGCACATAAGATGGTTTAAGCATTTGAGCCAAGCCACATGATCATGGTATAGAGGAGAGAACAAAGCAGAAAGCATGTGAGCTAAACTAAGCCACACCATCATGATCTGGGGGATGGAAGAGAACAAGAAAGAAGCAAAGTTTTAGAGATTACTATTAGATGATTTTGTCCAGAAGAAAACTCATTTCCATTTCTGATTGTAAACTTAAAACTATCCTAAGTTTTTTTTTTCTGAAAGAAACTTTTGTTAGGATAGTTCCTAATGCCAGAGGATATAGTACAATTCAACAAAACTTAATGAAATCCTAATTTGAGTAGATATTTACAGAATTAGTTGATAATTTCATTCATGTACCATAAAGTATCCTTTGAAATTGGGCAGATGAACATTATGTTTGAACAACAGGAGTCTCTCTTCTTCCCCTGAAGCTCTGTGTCCCTTGTAATCTGCTCTGAAGGAACCCTCAACAACCTTATGGAGTAGGTTTGGGAGAGTCTCTGTTCTTTGGGTGTAATTTGCTTTCACCTGTAGATATGTAATGTGGTCCTATCGTATTTATTCATTATGTATATGTACCATCTTGCTTTACAAGGATTCACGTTTACTGAGATACTGGTCTCACTGATTGCGTTTGCGATATGACACAGTAAGCCATAAGGCTTGATCGGTAGGACTGTGCTCACTAATCCATTCCACAGAATGCTAGGGTTACTGAATCACTTGTTTACGTTACGTTTACACTTAAGCAGACAGTGTGAATTCAGGGCACTTTGGATGATTTAGTTTTTTTTTCTTTTTTACTTGGGCAGCCTCCATGATGCACTGATGGAGCTACAGAAGAAACAATTGCAGCAGCTGTCTGATTGGTTGACGGCTACAGAAGAACGCATTCGAAAGATGGAATCTCAGTGCTTAGTTGAAGACTTGGAGTCCTTTCAACAACAGATGGATGAACATAAAGTATTTTTATCTCTTTCTGTAACACACATGATAGGGGAAAAAACCCTCTAACACTTGAATTTCTTGATTGTAACTAAATTAGAATTGTTAATATAGGAAGTTACATTTTAAAACAAGTCCTGGATTCCCTTGTGCTTTGAAATCATGCTGTGGTTAATGAAATTCATCAGCATTACTTTTTTGGAAGCTTAGGTTGTTTTTTGATTTCCTTGAAAATTAATGGAGCAGTGGATATAGTCATAAAATTACTTCTATACAATTGGCAAGCATTTTTATATAATTAATCTGTGATGTGCATACATTTTCCTTGCAGAAAGACTTAGGTTGAAGGGAATTGCATTTTCTGACCATTTAGAATGTTGCCAGTAAGAAAATGTGGCTCCCCATTTGAATCTCTGAACTTTCACTGCATCTGATCTTTGTAACATTTGAATCAATTCTTTCAGGGGCTCCAGAAAGATATTGAATCAGAGCAGGTTAAAGTCAATTCATTGACTCACATGGTGGTCATTGTTGATGAAAACAGTGGTGAGAGTGCTACGGCTCTCTTGGAGGATCAGTTGCAGGTGAGTGGATATTATAATTTTTTACTATTTTATGCTATCACATACTAGTCATTTTGAATGGATTCATGTAGGTGAATGTTTTTGAATATGTTTTGTGTATCTGTTGGTTAGATTTACATCCTGCCTTTCTCAGGAGCTGAGAGTGGCTTGCATGGAGATCTGTCTTCATTTTTATCCTCACAACAGCAACCCACTTGGGTTGAGAGTGACTAGTCTGAAGTCACCCAGTGAATTTTTATGACTGAGGATAGATTTGAACCTGGATCTCCCTGGACCAACATTTGCTTGTCACCTTAGTGTCACAAAACCCAGTAGGTATTCACAATAGATGAATAGGTTGTAGCAGTTATGGGGTCAGTTAATTAAGTTGATTGTACTGTCCCCAATTGTTTCTATCCATCCTACCCAGTCTGGCAGGAGGGGCATGCTCTGGGTGCCAATGGCTAAGGAGTGCTGGCTGGTGGGGCCCGGGGGAGGACCTTTTCTGCCATGGTGCCTGCCCTGTGGAACACCATTCCACCAGAGATTAGGTTAGCCCGGCCCTGCTGGCCTTTCACAAGGCCCTAAAAACATGGTTTTGTGCTTGGGCCTGGGGTCCTGGAAATGTGATAGAGCTCATCTCAAAGGTTATTTTATGATGCTCGGCTATGGGGTTTATTTTATCTTATGTATTTTATTCTCTTTTTAATCTATTTTATTGTAAGCTGCACAGAGTCACATATGTGAGAGGGGCGGCTATATAAATCCAATCCAATCCATCCATCAATCAGTATTCTTGAAGGAATACAGAACTTCTTATGCAGATGTGGAATCATGCGTGTCTGGTTAAATAGAAATTGTATTTTCATAATACCGAAAATAGTCCACAGCAGTAAAAAATTGTGTGTTTTAGAAAAATAGATAGTTCAGTTTTTAAGTATGGCAAATTTTCTATGAGATCTCTATTCTGATACGCAATAATACATCTGTGAATTGCACAGCATGAACTATTCAGCATTTTTATAAATTCTACTTGTCCAAGATGCTTAGATGTTCATTTTTTTAAGTATAACCAGAATATTTACTGGTGAAAATTCAAAAATACCTTATGAATGTATGTATGTTGGGTGGTGTTCAGAGTGGCAGTCAAATTATACACAGTTTACCTTGAAAGGGAATGATGTGGTGGATATGTATCAAATATGGTTACGAAGTTTCCAGATGTTGGTCATCACTGAAGAAAAAAATGAAGAATTACTGTAGGGTTGACCACACCCCTTAGTGAACAGCACCCAGAGCATGCCCCATAAACAATCAACATAATTAATTGGCCCCATAACTGCTACAACCTATTCATTTATTGTCAATATCTATCGGGTTTTGTGAGCAGGTATCCAGATTAGAATGGGAACAGATGATTGGGGTATACAGGAACCATCAGCAATTATTTCAGGAAACTGTCTTTTTACAGGATTGTATTTGCAGTGTGATCTGGGAAAAAGCACATTGGTTTAGGGAGATTGTCATGAGTAAGGATGGCGAGCAGGGGGCTCCCATCCAGACTGTTAAGCGCATGCGTAGCACTGAGGAATTGGGCAGCCATTCAAAGAGACACAGATCGGGTCCGCCTTAACCTTTGGGGTTTATATGTCTGGGTTTTTCCCACTCTTCTTCAGTTTGTTAGGATTCCTGTTATGTACAAGCAATAAAACATTAGAGACCAGTTCCTTGTCTCAGCGTGGTTCCTGGCTGTTAGGACAGAGATGCTGAAAGGTGTGTGCTGAATAGCCTTCAGAAACCCTTTAAAATTGTACAACTCAATTTTACTGTATTTAAATCCTGTTGAAATTAAACAAATGTCCATAAATCTAGATTCTGCCCAGTAGCTTAGGCTGATTATTAAAATATTCGAAACATAGTAATCCAGTTGACTGCTAAGATTTTACTCCTTAGATTTGATCTTAATTGAGGGGCCCTTCAAAAGTTGGTATTTTGATATCAAAAATAGTACAAAATTTTAAGTAGTTATAATTCTATTAATGTGGATTTTCCATCTGCTTTCAAAGGAGAATGTGTAAAGTCAGACTTTTTTTTGTTATTTCCAGAGGCTTGGTGAGCGCTGGACAGCGGTCTGCCGTTGGACTGAAGAACGATGGCTCAAATTACAAGAGATTAATATCTTGTGGCAAAAATTGTTGGAAGAGCAGGTTAAACATTTATTTTAAAATAAAAAATTATAACTTGGGCCATTTCAGCATACTGAGAGGGTTATGGAATTTTTTTCAGAACAATTTTTTCACTAAGATATTTAAAAAATGGAATTGAACAATCAACTTGTTGGTAATCTTGGCCAGCCATATTCAGAATGGTTGACTGTTACCTGGTAAATTTTTTGGCAGTTATTTAAGGTCAGTTTCTAATGATTTTTTAATTGATACATTTGCTTTAGCTTTTCCATTTTTCATGGTCAAATTTGGCTATGTACTTAGTGTAGTGTTTCCTTAAAAGAGAAATTATACTTACAGGTAGTCCTTGGTTAGCAATGGTAATTGGGACAGGAATTTCTGTCGGTAAGCGATGCAGTCGGAAAGTGTGATGTCACATGACTGCATTGTTTAGTGACAGCAATCCCAACAATCATTAAACAAGTCCCAGGTGGCTTGCAAGCAGGCTGGCAGGCAGGTAAGGTGTGGCGTGAGCACAGTGGGGGATGGTGGTGGCTGTTGCCAGGTGGGGGAGGGTGTGCGAATAGTCCATGCTGCATGAGCACGGCAGGGCTGGGGCTGGCTGCTGCTGGGCAGGGAAGGTGTGAGCAACTTACTGGAGTGACTTGCAGCCTTCCCTGCCAGCTTCGCCATTGACTTTGTTTGTGGGAAGCAGGCAGGGAAAGTTGCAAATGGTGATCATGTGACTGTGGGATGTTGCAACTGTCAGTGCGAGCCAGTTGCCAAGCTCTCAGATCGTGATCACTTGGCTGTGGGGGTGCTGGGATGGCTGGAACTTTGAGAACCGGTAATAAGTACCACTCGTTCAGTGCTGTCGTAACTTTGCACGGTTGCTGAACGAGTGGTCGTTAAATGAGGACTACCTGTATTAACTCTAGCTTTAGATATGGTACATTAAAAAATCTCGAAAAGGGATTGATTTCCTCTCACATTTTTAACTGCATTTTCTTTTACCTCCTGAAGCTATGCCCTTATTCAGGTATAGAATTAAACTGTAGTTTTCATCTGAACCAGACAGAAAGAATCTTATTAGGTCAAACTTTGAACCTATGGGTTGATAGGAAGCCTATTTTTCTTCTCTAAAAACCTTAATTGTTTTTGAAGCCCTAGTTCACTTTTGAGAGATAATATTTTTTTAAAAAAAGAATGGCATTGTTAAGACTCATTAGAACAAATGGGGGTTAAGCAGTTCTGCTGTTTGTCAAGAACATTTAAATATAAGGACGTTTTAATAAATTATATATTTTCCCATCAAAATGTGTTTTTTCCTCCAAAACCTGCCTTTTCATTATTAGTGCCCTTATTTATTATTTATTTATTAGATTTCTATCCTACCTCTTCTCCAGGAGCTGTACATATCAACCCCTCCTCCATTTTTTTCTCCATTTTAACTACCACCTTATGTGGTATGTGGAATAAGCGTGACTGGCCCACAGTCACTAAGTGAACTTCCATTGCTGAGGGTGGGTTTCAGTCTAGGTTTCCCTGTTCCTACTCCAGACACCTGAACCAGATAGTACTGAAATGCATAAATAATCACCATAGGGGATGTTTGGGCCTGACTTGATAAAAATGTAGTTTCTGTTTCAGAAAATTGTATCAAATAATGGTATTTATGATTGAATAAAATTCATAGTGTCTAAAGCTGCTTGTTTTGTTTACTGTCAGTGATTGGCTACCTCCACATGTTAGATGAGAAAAAGTAGCAGCTTAGCTGTCTATATGACAGAGAATAAATCTATACAGTAGATTGGGTATAAATCATATCCAGCTACCAAAATGATGACCACAGAAGAACTGAATTAAACAGGAAGTACCAGGACATTATCTCTTATAGTAGAAGAGATAAGTATCTCTTATAGATAAGTTTAGGGTTAATACGATGATTAATAATTTTAAAAAATAGTGTTTGGGGGGGCTGGGCCAATCAGCACCAGGATGGAAAGCAGACTGATCCTTGCCATAACTTGGTTCAAAAAAGCAGTGTATTATTTTCTGACGTTTGGGGGAAGAAAACATTTGCTTGTATAGGAGAAAATGAAAGGTGTGGTCTTGAGGTGCATGATAACTCTGCTTCTTACCTCTGATTACCCTCTCTTGTCTCTGTTCTCATAACCTTACCCATTCTCCTTTTCCTCCTGTGTACATTTTTGTCCTGCTTGTCTCCAAAGCAGCTAAGGGAAATTATGACTTACTCAATCTCACTCACAGAAATTAAGATTTACTCAAGTTTAACACTGACCTCATTTTTCTGTTGTTGGGTAGGAATAAACAGAGCAGAATCCAGGGTCTTAATATTTGGGGAGTTTGTTTTGCTTTCTCTGAATTCTGTCATAATTTTTGTTTTGATTGGATTTAATGCTATTATTATCTCTCGAATATCTAGCAATTGAGTTGTAAGACATTCCTACCGAATCGTGACTGCTGCATGTAGCATGACAGCCATTATGTTGAAAATGGAAAACAACCCATAACCTTGTGTGATTGTAACTTACAAGGCAGCCTGATTATAGTTATGATTCTGGGGTGTTGTTGTTTGTGAATGACACAATGGTGGTGCTGTAGGGGATTTGAATAAGTATATTTGTGGTGTACTTTTTTCATCAGTGCATGTTGAAAGCCTGGTTGGTTGAAAAAGAAGAGGCTTTAAGCAGAATACAAACATGCAACTTCAAAGATCAAACAGAACTTGGTGCAAATGTTCGAAAGCTGGCAGTGAGTATTACTTGCTTTGCACCCTAAACGAGGCTTTCTAAAGCTACGTCTTTGTCCTGTGGCCAACTTGCTCCCTGCATTGCTGGGGGATCATCACTGTCTTTTCCTAGTACAAATTTCACAGCCCAGCAAATTTTCAAAATTACTTTCTAAAGATATGGGGGAATTGTCTTGGGTTTTACCCTGAGCTGAAGGATGTAGTACAGTTTTTACAGTGCATTAAACTATCTGGAAAGGATAGATAACTCTTAAAAAGTGTGACATCTTATACAGAGTGAAAATGATCCATAATTAAAGCAAGGATGATTGGAATAAGTCAAGATGCAATTATTTTGATTTCATACTTACTTTTTGAAAAACATATAGAAAGGGCTAGAAATCAATTCCCATGCTCTGAAGCAATTTCAGTTTTCACTCAAGGAGTGCCTCTGTAGTGATATTACCCACATTTTTTTAAATGGCAAGGCCTCTTCTTATGTGGGAAATTCTCCCAGTATTTCCAAGGTTCCTGGAATGCAGTGGAACCTCTGAAATGTGACAGCAGCCTGGAATACATTATTTCCGTTATCACTGAAAGTCACATTTCAGCCCCATATTTCCCAACCTGCTACTCCCCAGATATACAGGTAGTCCTCTTACCGACTGCTTTGTTCAGCAACTGTTCGAAGTTACGACAGCACTGAAAAAGAGATAACTGATCCTCGAACTTGTGGCTATTGCAGTGTCCCCATGGTCGCATTATTGCAATTTGGGCACTTGGCAACCAGTGTGCATTTACGACAGTTGCAGCATCCTGTGGTCACGTGATTGCCATCTGCAACTTCACAGCTGGCTTCTGACAAGCAAATTCAATGGGGAAGCTGGCAGGAAGTCACAAGTCATGGACCCGTGATGTTGCTCTTAATGACTGTGGTGATGTGCTTCATGACCACAGCTGAACTGAATTCGAAAGTTGGGCATGTCACATGATGTTTCATTTTACAAACGTGTTGCTTAGCAGTGGAGCTGCTGGTCCCAGTTGCAGTTGGTAAGTGAGGACTACCTGTAAGTTAGCATGTTGACTGCAGATTAGGGAGTTTAGCCCATCTGGAAAAGAGGTTGAGGGAAGCTGTTCTTGCAAGAATTCAAAATAAACAGTCTCCAGTGGAATTGTTATGAATGTTCTGGAAACTCATCTCTCTCTGTCCATGATTCCTACCCTTTAGTAACATGCTGTAAATTTATTTCCCTACTTTTTAAGAAAGTAACTCTCCCTGTGGGAAATCTGAGCAAAAGACATTTCTCTAAAATGGCATGGCTATTATTGTTTCAATGTCAGAGTCTGAAAGAAGACATGGGAAAGAAGCGCCAGATGTTAGAGCAGCTGAATGAGATGGCCCAGGATTTGGCACAGCTCCTAAACAACAAGAAGGCATTAAAAAAAATTGACAGTAATCTTGAAGAGCTAACACAGAGATGGGACAACTTAGTTCAGAAGCTTGAGGATTACTCTGATCAGGTACCATAAAAATACTACCTGCTCTTTATGGTTTTCAAGTGGGCTTCATTAAGATAGGAATGCTGTGCTTCCATTAATTGCATTTATGATTTAAACAAAGTTGTCATTTATTCCTTGAGGTTTTTTACTACTTCATTTGATCAAGGCTGACCCCTGTCTGCATTGCCCCTTTAGGTTACTGAGGCAGTTGCAAACGTTGGGATGACCCAGATTTCTCAGAATGTTCTCACTGAAACAACCCTGGTCAAAAAACAAAGAACAGCCCAGGACTTCCAAACAGAACAGTCTCCTCCGCCCCTACCAAGGAGGCGGCAAGCTAGCCTGGATACTGAAATGAGAAAAAAGTAAGACACCTCCTCATTCCTTTCTCACTCAGCATAGAACAATATTACTAACAAAATGTATTTTCTCTGCTTGCAAAGCCATTTATTTCATTACTTCCCCTGATAGGCTGCTCCATTTCTGTATTCACTGAGTTCACACATTATGTGTGGCCACTCTATGATACGCTTCTTTTTGCCTAGTATATTACATGAAGCCACTCTTTGTGGTTTGTAAATTAGGGCTTATGGCTTAGTGTGGTGAGTTAACTCAGTTAATTCAACTAATCAGGGTTAAGAAAACCAAGGTTTAGCTCAGGTTATTCTCCAGATGCATGTGTTGGATTATAGGTGAAAGCAGTTAGTTGCGTTAGGATTGGCAGTGGGGAGGGAGCCCTGGACAGGCTGCTCCAAGCCTTTAATGGATGTCCTATTTCTCATGGCTTCTCTGGGTGTGGTTCCCTCCAGTTTCAAAGTGCAGCCACCTTCTTTGGCCATGGGGATGAGGGCTGATGCAGTAACAGCTGTAAGAATCTCCTTGCCACCTTTTTTCAGGAAAATAAGAGAAACTTAAAATAGTTTTTGCACTTGTACTTTCTTGGCCTGCCATTGTCTGGATCAGTCTGTCTGAATGTGGTGTCTCTCCCTCCCTTTCCTCCCATTATAATGGTTGGAAATTATGGGAATCTTGGGCCTGACTATATGAAGGAGGCAGCAAGTTGAGGGAGCTACTTTTAGGGGGAGGAACAGAAGAGTGGAGAATAAAGGGAGGGTGTAACTATTTTCTTCAAGACATGAAAATGTTTTTCTCCTGTCTAGTAAAGTCTTCACTAAGGTTCCTTGAAGCTTCTGAGATAGGTTACTATGGGGCCTTGTATGTTAGTGAGCCTGTGACCTTTAATAAATGGAAGAATACATTTTAGACAAAAGATAATGGTTTATCTGGAAGGTTGGGGAAGGGAAAGATGATTAAAATACTATTTAACATCTTTGAGTTTTGAATGGAAAGAGATACTATTTCAAACATTATTCTGCTTCTTACGCCAGGCTTGATGTTGAAATTGCTGAATTGTTGAATGGGATTTTGAAATCAAAAGCTGCCATTCAGGCCATAGAGATCAAAGAGTACAAGAAGATGAGGGAGATTTCAGGCATGAAAGAAAAGCTGAAGGTAAGGAGAAAAATGGGAAGGCATTTTCAGTGAATAAATTGTCTTGCCAACTTAAGCTTGCTAAGAGCTGGAGGTTGAATCTGATAGGAAAGTTTCCTCTAGATTGAATTCTGTTTCTAAATAACTTTTTGGCTAACATAATTATTCTATATTGGCTACAAGCAATGCCCTTTTACTAGTGGTAGGCAATGCTTAGAAGTTTAATGGGCATTTCCAGCTTCCTCCCACTTTCCTCCCTTGTATTCCCTTTTTACTTTGGAAGAGGAAGTACATTTTTAGAGAAAATCTTATTCTTAAATATGGAGCCTGCAGAAATTCTCTCAGTAAAACAGAAAATAAGGTGAAGTCATGATTTCAGCCCATAGAGACAGCTAATAAGACAGCTTCCAGTCCACCCTATGGAGAGAAGAGATAAAAAATGGAAACATTGGCAATATTGTTTTAAGTTATTTTTAAATTGCTTAATTAACAATATCACCACAGAGATAACAGTAAGTACATCCTATGTGAAATCTTGTCAGATAGCATGGAGTTGTTTATGGCCCATAATGGGTGCGGGTGGTTCTTTAGTTCTAATCTTAAATGCAAAAAATCATTTGGATCATTTCTAAAAATCTTTCACTTTATTATAGCAGTTACACTTTGTGAAAAATTGCAATCTGGAATGTGGCTATTAAAAGAGTCAAGTTACTTGCTGCTGCAGTAATTGTATATATTTGGAGGGTATTTCCAGAAGATTTGATACTTGTTAAGTTTAATGGATTCTGTTCCATGAACCAGAATAGCCTTCATGCAAGGATCCTGACACATTATTTTACAAAGACTCATTTTTCTGTCACCCTGATTTCATTTGCGTGTCACAGTATCACCAAAGAGACAGAAAAATCAATGACTAATCTGGAGACACAATGTTCAGTTTAAGTAAAGATTATTTAATAAGTGATAACTAGCTGACAGTGGAGTTTCAGATTCCAGTAAGATGTTCAAAAGATGTAAGTATCTGGAGGGTTTATAGCTTTTGAAGACTTAATTAATTTTCAGCCTGTGATATACGATCATTTTATGAAAATATGATCTAAGTGGAAAGCATTTTGATGCTAATGCATCCTCATCTGGCTTAACGTTTGGTAGTGTAACTCTATTGAATAGTTAGAGTTACTAGTTATTAATTACATAGCCAGATGAAGGCTCAACTTTGTTCAGTGGAATTTTTACATGTTTAGGTTTTCACTTTTAAGTTTCATGGCTTTGATTGACAGGCAATAAAAAAAGAAAGAGTGGAAAAAGAGAAAGCATTGAATGAACTGAATCAGACTGGAGAAAATCTGCTGGACCAAATGGGAAAAGGTAATGTTACCATATAATGGAATGGAAGCACATGTTTTTTCAATTACTTTCTCTTTTTAATATTTGGAATTGCTAGAAGGTATAAATCCATCTGAATTTATGATAATGGAAGTTTGTGACAATGCTAGTTGTAATTTAGTGGTGATGAGCTTCCGAGCTATAGACTAGTGTTTCTCAATCTTGACAACTTTCAGATGTGTGGACTTCAACTCCCAGAATTTCATGGCTGGCTAGGGAATCCTGGGAGTTGAAGTTGCCAAGGCTGAGAAACAGTGCTATAGAGCGTGTTCTGATTACCTGGTATCCTGATGTTTTGCCAGTAACTGTGGCTGGCATCTTCAGAGGTGAAAGTGGATTTGCTCTCTAAGATGCTCCTGGACAGCTCACAGGCAACTGAGCAGGAACTGATTGAGATTTTGTATTTGTTGTAAAACTAATCTCTAATTAGATCTGCCAAGAAGTGTGCTATAGAGCAGACCACTTTTACCTCTGAAGATGCCAGGCAAAATTGCTGGCAAAATGTCAGGATACCAGATAATTAGACCACGGCTATTAGTCCAGAAGCTCGTCACCACTGGACTGACACTGGCCATGAAATTCCACATTGATATACTAGTTTTAATTGAAATGAAAATTGTCCTGTCAGTTTTAAGAAGGCTGGATCTTAAAGATAATATAACAAAAAATATAAATTCATTAAAGTTTTGTATCTTTAACTTTGTTTTGGAAAAAAACCTTAGTGAAGGTGGATTTTAGCAATAAACCATTAATTCTTGTTTTTCCATCTTCCAGCATGTATTGTAATAGGTATTCAGTTATTATGCTTAAGCCAGGGTTGGGAATTTGTGTATCCACCCAGGTACTGATAAACTGCAACTTCCAGCAATCCCACTATCATGGTCAGAGGTGAAAGATTCTGGGAATTTTAGTTCAGTAACTTCTGGAGTTCATTTGAGGTTCCTCATTCTCAAGCCGTGCTCCTCCTTCAAGCTGTTCAAGTGGTGCTATGATGTGGCAGGAGAAAGCAGGATTTGGTTTCTGAATGGAGCAGGAATATTTTGGTGGTCTCGGCCCAGCAAAATTTAGGCCGCCACAAAACTTTTGCTAATCCTATATGGTTTTTAACTAAACTAATTAGAGGACTTCAGTAGTAAAACTGTATTGTGTATCTCCAGACCACAGATGAATACAGAGAATAGATGCCTAATAGAGAAAAGATTTGTGACTTTTTTTCCTTTTCATGTTATTCATTCCTGTTGATCAGTCTTAAGTTTTCATGTAATTTCTTAATGCAAAGGTACAGTTGTGAAGATTTTTTTTAGTATGCTTTTGTCCTTTTCACTAAGAAGTGAGAGATTGTGTAGTTAAAATGAAGCTAAGTGTCAAATGATGGTTGCAAAATATAAATATGCTTTATAAAAAGGATATTGTTTAGCCTGCTCCTATGCCTGATGCTCAGCTGTAATGTGTTTTGTCTGTTTTGGTCTTAGTGTATGAACTGGCCTATTGTAGCTTAGAATGATGCATGAACCAATCCATCAAAAACTGTGGCTCACAATCCTGACGTAGCATTTATATGTGGAATATAGCTGAAATAAATTTTCCATGCATTGCAACTTGCATAGTTGATTCCTTTCCTTTGTTCAGAAGGGCTTCCTACTGAAGATACAGCCAGTGCCCTTAAGAAGCTCTTGGCAGAATGGAAAGGGTCTGCTTGCTATTTGGAAGAAGTAGCAAGAAAAGTGCAATATCAGGATGAAATCAATATTTACTTTAGTGAATTGGGTAAGCTTGATAAGTCTGTGAGTGAAAAAGAAGCATGGCTGAAAGACAATTCTGCAACAGCTCAGCAGCAACCATTAGCAACTCTACAGGAGTTGTGTCAGGTAAGCTTGACAACCTTGTTCTCTGCTTGGTACACAAAATGCAATTATGTTTAACCTGTACTGCTAGAATACAGCTGTTGACGGTTCAACTTAGTTAGAGGAGATATGACATTGAGGGAGTGACTAGCTGATTGGGAGAAGAAAAATTAATTATACTTGTTCCCCTCCAACCAAATGGTCCCCACCTTTTTTACCAAGTTACGTTCTAGTTTGCTTGGATTATTGCAGTATAATATATATGAGGTTGCATTTGAAAACCACCTAGAAATTAATTGGTTCACAACAGGGCAGCTAGACTGCTGACTGAGACTAGCTGATATGATTACATTATGCCATTATACTCTGGTTGCCAGTTCATTTCAGAACCCAATTCAAAGGCATATTTTAATCTAAAATGCTTTAAACAGCTTGTAGCTAGGCTACTTGTCATTTCCTCCCCTATTTATGTGCCTGGACTTGAAGATAATCTTGAAAAGGTCTGTTCAGGTGGCCCCACCAGGTAAGGCAAGATGGCTCTAAGAGAAAAGGCTTTTCCCATTGTGGTGCCCCATCTGTGGAATGTTCTTTTTAGAGAGGTTCATCTGGAACTTATATTATGGTCTTTCTAGCACTAGATGGACTATAGTATTTTTCTAGCCATTTTAGGAATCTTATTTCAGACTTAATGAATGTTGTTTTGCTGTAGTTTTATTTGCTTTTGTTGCTACACCATCATGATGGTGATGATGATGGTTACTGTTTTTACCTAAACACTTCTTGCTGTTTTTATTATTTTATATTGTAATTTTAATCATATTTGTAAACTGCCTAAAGAACTGAGGTTCTTGGGCTCTTTAAAAATGTTATTATAAGTAGGGAACCAATGTTGGCACCTCTGCGAATATCCCTGTCTTTCCTAGAGGGAACTCACAAACCTTTTAAATCTGACACCTCAAATGGAACATCTGAAGATCAAGTGCAAGGAGCTGACAACTCTTCCTGCTGCTCCAGACTTTATTGAAGATAGCTTTTCCTCTTTGAACAGCCGCTTCAGTTCTGCCCAGCAGGAGCTAGAACTTCTTCTACAGAGGCTGAAGAGAGGTGTGCTTTTATTTCGTATAAAATCCCCCGTCCTCTCCTTTGTACCATTGTATATTTCTGCTTTTGCTAGGAGCGAAAACCTCACAATTGGGGCTGCTTTCATCTTAGATTTTGGCAAATGCTACATAAATAACCCAAAGCATAGTGCAAGTTTGTAATTCCTTAAAAGGGAAGAAGTAGCAGTTTGGCTTTCTTTTTCTAATATTAGAAATATTTTCTTCGCCACCCTTCCCCCAGTATCATCTAGATTGGGGCTTTCTGGAATGGATGAATGAATGAATGAATGAATTGATTAAGCAAATCGTTCGAAAGGCACGTGCAAAGTCAGAGAGTACTGAATTTCCTAGGTGATGTCAAAACATATACCTATCCATATCTATATAATTACTTAAAGGATGCTCATTTTTCTTTTGATTGTATTGGCTCCAAGGTCAGGTCATCCCTTTGGTATGCTTAAAGGGCTTACACAGAGTGGAAGTAAAGATGACAGTCTAAAGTGGTGAGGTTTACTTTTGTGATCTGTGTTCTAAACATTTTTCTCTTAAGTCAGACTGTCAGAGTTTAATCTGTCAAGCCATCCAGTATGTCTAAAACACAAGAACTGTCTTCACTTTTGTTGCCCTGGAATAGAAAGTCTTAAGTAACATCGTTTGTTATGATGGCTTAATGTATACCCTGCCAGATTAGATGTCTGCCTTGGCAAAAACACATATACAGAATGTATTACTTAAAAACAGCAATAAACACAGAAAATGTCAGTGTCAATAAAACATTCTAGTGAAACCCAAGTGTCAACATGCTTGAAGTTATTACTGCTCAGTGCCACCTTAGGTCTACACAGCTTTTTTTTCATGCTTGTAATTCCCTATAGATTTTTTTAATGCTCAGTTAGATGCAAATGCCTTCTTTTTCGTTGAAAGGGAGAAGAGCTCCACTCACAGAATCTCCTTCTGCTTGTGGAAGAGGACACTTTAATTCCTCCCATTGATTTTCATTTGTGAATTTGCTGCCTTTTTATCCTTATTGTAGGTTGCTGATATTAACCTTAACACCAAACAGGCTCTCAAAGCAGAGGTTCTCTCTGCGCAAGATAAGTTTTCAGTATACAGATATGTAGAACAACAAAAGCAAAACAACTCATCTCTAAAATATATTTTAAATATTTTTTTCAAATATATAAAAATGAAACTGATAATCCTCAGTGGGTTCAATTTGTTATGTATGCTTCCAGGAAAACAGAACTCTGAATTGAGCTGAAGTTCTTTTTAAAAAAGGGGGAAAAAGTTAAAAAAAATAATAATGCAGCAGTTGCATCTGAATTACTAACCGGATATTGATTTGTATAAATAGCAGAAGGTGGACGTTATTAGAATTTAGCAAAGTGAACTTCAAGTTTCCATATAGTCAGTGAGAAACTGCATGGAAACCTCTTATCGTAACCTTCTGTCACAACCTGTCACATGCAAAGATAAACAACTGAAACATCTTTACGTTTCAACAATTCTGAATGAAAAATTAAGAGGAAGAAAAGTACGAAAAGTTTAGACCTGAATTCATTACTCAGGATACTGCCAATAACTTGCTCAGTTGCAGTAGATAAAACAAACCGGTCAAATAGACATAGCTATAAGACTTTAACATTTATGTAAATGACCAATACTACAGATGTTTCTTTCAGTGCTAGCTGCATAAGAGATATTAACATCCATGCATTGCTTGCTTGGCGGCCATGTATATTTATTTTGTATTTTAATGGTTTTAATTGAAATGGTTTTAATTGTTTTATAGTTTTTGTTGTTGTCAGCCACTCAGAGTCACTTGCTGAGATGGGCTGCTATAGAAATCAAACAAACAAACAAACAAACAAATAAGAGCACCAGGGAAACAGGAGGTGACCAGTTCTGTGAGCAATTTTGTACCATAATCAAATCCTAGCAATATTAGCACACATTCAGAACTGAATTAAACAGAGCAGCAATGCATCATAAATAGCTATTTATAGTGAAAGGGCGTAGAACAGACACACCAGCCAGATTGCCTGCAACCGTATTTGACATCAGCCATCCAAATAATTGTTCTTTAAAATGTAGATCTAGTATACACTTTTCTGCAGGAATTCACAGTGCAGCTGAGAACTTCTGGAATCACCATCTCAATTGGTCTGATTTATGTCCATGGACAAACATCCTTTGGCTTCTAACCCAGCATTGACATTGATAGATTCCAGCCTTATGTGATTCCAGCTGTCTTATAACTACTTTGTATTTTGAATTGTAAATAAAGAAATATCAATATCACATTGTGCATCAGCTTTCCCCAACCTAGTTACTTGAGATCATAACTCCTCTTGTCTGTTTTTGGGAGGAGAATGTTGGCTGTAGATGATAAGGGTAATCTAACATGTACTGGCTTCAGCAAAGGATCGTTACCTTGTTGTGGTGCTGGAGCTTGAGCACCTCAATGATGCCATGAGCTAAACCGTGAAGGGCCACCCAAGACGGGAAGGTCATGACAGAGAGGTCAGACTAAATGCGATCCCTGGGGAAGGTAATGGCAACCCACCCCAGTATTCTTGCCGTGAAAACTAAATGAATCAGTACAACCAGAGATATGTCAGTATACCATCGGAAGATGAGACCCCCAGGTCGGAAGGTGGTCAAAATGCTACTGGGGAGGAACAGAGGATGAGTTCAACTAACCCCAGACGTGATGACAAAGCTAGCTCAAAGCCGAAAGGACGGCTAGCGGCCGATGGTGCTGGTGGTGAACGGCGAATCCGATGTTCTAAGGATCAACACACCATTGGAACCTGGAATGTAAGATCTATGAGCCAGGGCAAATTGGATGTGGTTATTGGTGAGATGTCAAGATTAAAGATAGACATTTTGGGCGTCAGTGAACTGAAATGGACTGGAATGGGCCACTTCACATCAGATGACCACCAGATCTACTACTGTGGACAAGAGGACCACAGAAGAAATGGAGTAGCCTTCATAATTAATAGTAAAGTGGCTAAAGCAGTGCTTGGATACAATCCAAAAAATGATAGAATGATCTCAATTCAAATTCAGGGCAAGCCATCTAACATCACAGTGATCCAAATATACGCCCCAACCACAAATGCTGAAGAAGCTGAAGTAGAGCAGTTCTATGAGGATCTGCAGCACCTACTGGACAACACGCCTAAAAGAGACGTTGTTTTCATCACAGGAGACTGGAATGCTAAGGTGGGCAGTCAAATGACACCTGGAATTACAGGTAAGCATGGCCTGGGAGAACAAAACGAAGCAGGACATAGGCTGATAGAATTTTGCCAAGACAACTCACTCTGCATAACAAACACTCTCTTCCAACAACCTAAGAGACGGCTTTATACATGGACTTCACCAGATGGACAACCCCGAAATCAGATTGACTACATCCTTTGCAGCCAAAGGTGGTGGACATCTATACAGTTGGTAAAAACAAGACCTGGAGCTGACTGTAGTTCAGATCACGAACTTCTTCTTGCACAATTTAGGATCAGACTCAAGAGATTAGGGAAGACCCACAGATCAGCTAGATATGAGCTCACTAATATTCCTAAGGAATATGCAGTGGAGGTGAAGAATCGATTTAAGGGACTGGACTTAGTAGATAGGGTCCCGGAAGAACTCTGGACAGAAGTTGGCAGCATTGTTCAGGAGGCGGCAACAAAATACATCCCAAAGAGAGAGAAAACCAAGAAGGCAAAATGGCTGTCTGCTGAGACACTAGAAGTAGCCCAAGAAAGAAGGAAAGCAAAAGGCAACAGTGATAGGGGGAGATATGCCCAATTAAATGCAAAATTCCAGAGGTTAGCCAGAAGAGATAAGGAATTATTTTTAAACAAGCAATGTGCGGAAGTGGAAGAAGAGAATAGAATAGGAAGGACAAGAGACCTCTTCCAGAAAATTAGAAACATTGGAGGTAAATTCCAGGCAAAAATGGGTATGATCAAAAACAAAGATGGCAAGGACCTAACAGAAGAAGAAGAGATCAAGAAAAGGTGGCAAGAATATACAGAAGACCTGTATAGGAAGGATAACAATATCAGGGATAGCTTTGACGGTGTGGTCAGTGAGCTAGAGCCAGACATCCTGAAGAGTGAGGTTGAGTGGGCCTTAAGAAGCATTGCTAATAACAAGGCAGCAGGAGACAATGGCATCCCAGCTGAACTGTTCAAAATCTTGCAAGATGATGCTGTCAAGGTAATGCATGCTATATGCCAGCAAATTTGGAGAAAACAAGAATGGCCATCAGATTGGAAAAAATCAACTTATATCCCCATACCAAAAAAGGGGAACACTAAAGAATGTTCAAACTATCGAACAGTGGCACTCATTTCACATGCCAGTAAGGTAATGCTCAAGATCCTGCAAGGTAGACTTCAGCAATTCATGGAGCGAGAATTGCCAGATGTACAAACTGGGTTTAGAAAAGACAGAGGTGTTGGCAGATGCTGGGAAAGCCGTTAGCCCAGGAGAGGTCAAAAAAGTCACACACCAAGCATTTCTATAAAAATAATTTATTTACAGAAAGCAAAACAAAAACAAAACATACTTAAAGGACTTAGCTCCCTTTGGAGCAAGCCTTGCTTGCCTACATTGCCGGCAGAGAAAAAAAAAAAGGAAGTAAGAAAACAAGTCCGGGCAGGTCCTCCTCCCCCCAGGTGATTTGCATGAAGCACGTGAGAGGAGACAATTAATTGCAACCTTTTCACCCGGCCAAAATGACTAGGCACAATAGCAGCTTAATCTATTAGTAGGAAAACCTCAACACTCCCCTTTTTACACTACAGATTAAGATGCATAACCAATCTTCTCTGACTTCTTTATATGTCTTTCCATTCACATTACTTTACCATTATCTCCCCTTTGGTTTAACAGAAAGCTACCATTCTTCTTCCTGTGTTTTTCCAAACCTAGGTTGTTATATTTCCAAGGCTTTTTAATGTGAAATGGCTTTTCATGCAGGCTTCAAAATCAAGCCTTTGTTTTTCTGTTGATGTGAACAGCAGCAAATCATCAACATAAATGCACAGATACATACAGCCTTGTTTGTCCTTCTTCATATATACACAGGGATCTGCTTTTCCTTTTTCAAAACCAAAATTCTGCAGTTTTTCATCTACCTTTTGGTTCCAGGATCTAGCAGCTTGTTTCAACCCATAGATTGAATTCTGCAGTTCACAGACTAGATTCTCCCCTTTTTCATAGCCAGGGGGTTGCTGCATGTATAATCTGTGATCTAAATCACCATAGAGAAATGCAGTCTGAATGTCATAGTGGTTAACTGACATTCCTTTTAGTGCAGCAACTTTTAACAGTAATCTAATTGATTCACCTTTAGTAACTGGTGCAAAAGTCTTGTCAAAGTCTAAATCTTTCCTTTGAGTGAACCCTTTTGCAACCAACCTTGCTTTATATTTTTGGATTTTGCCATCAGCATCCCTTTTCAGTTTGAAAACCCACCTACAACCCAGACAGCGTTCATTGGGAGGTAGATTTACCAGTTTCCATGTTTTATTTTCTTTCAAGGATGCTAATTCCTGTTGCATGGCAGAATGCCAATTTTGTGCAATCTCAGGTGGTAAAGCATTCACTTGTTCTAAAGACTCAGGTTCTGTGAATATGTGAAAAGCCTTTACTGTTTCAGCCTGAAAACGTGATGGAGGAACGCCTTTATTACTCCTCTGAGATCTGCGAGGTAATACAGGGCTTAAATTTTGACTCTTATCACTTTCCTGAGAAGCATCTATCTCATCAGACAGATCTTCAGTTTGCTTTTCTGGTTTAATGTCCTCATCAGGCAAAAGATCACCATCAGCAAGTCCTTGCTGTTCTCTTGTGGTGGTCAGTTCAACTGGAGAGCTAGAATTTAATCTCCCCCAGTTTTGTTCAGCAAAAGAAACGCTTTTGCTAATTATTAATTTCTCTCCCATTATGAACCTGTAGCTCCTCTGGCTTTGTTCATAGCCAACAAAGATGGCTTTCTTTGTTGTGGGGCCTCCTTTCCTTTTCTGCTGTTTTGGAATGTGAACCCATGCAGTGCTACCAAACACTCTAAGATGGCTTACCTTTGGTTTCACACCATAAAACAAATGGAATGGAGTGTCCTGAATCACAGAGTTATACAACCTGTTCTGAACATAAGTGGCAGTCGATATTGCCTCTCCCCAGTACTTAAAACATAATCGTGAATCTTTTAACATGCATTCCATCGCATTTTGCAAGGTTCTGCCCTTTCTTTCAGCAACACCATTTTGCTGAGGGGTGTACGGGTTAGAAAGAATTTGTTCTATCCCCTTTTCCACTAGGAACCTTCTGAATTTGTGAGAAAGGTATTCTCCTCCTCTATCACATTGGAGTGCAGATACAGGCCTAGGGAATTTTCCATTTGCCCATGTCACAAAACTTTTAAATTTCTCAAATGCCTCATCTTTATGTTTTAAGATGTAGATAAATGTGTATCTTGAGAAATCATCAATGATGGTCATTGCATACCTTGCTTGTCCAAGACTTGGAGCAAAAGGACCAATAATGTCAGAGTGTACAATTTCCAAAGGTCTAGTTGTAACTCTGTCACTGTGCTTACTCACAGGAGCTTTTAGTGTTTTGCATTCTTTGCAAACTACACAGTCTAAGTATTTATCACAGGGTTTTATCTTTAGGCCAGCACACAGCTGTGGCATTTGTGCTATATACTTGAAATTAGCATGACCAAATCTCCTGTGCATCAGGTGTACACATTGGTCATGATATGGAGTGTTGCCAACTGCAGCCTTGCAGCTTGGCTTCCTTGCATTTTGCACAATGTACAAGGAGTCTTTTAACATACCAGTAGCCCACAATTTCCCATTTTTACGTATCTCACAACCATTTTTCTTAAATGTTATGATATACCCTGTTGCAGCCAATTGTGCCACAAATAAAAGGTTTGATTGTAAATTTGGCACATACAACACACCTTTTACAGTTTCTCCTAAGCAGGATAAATACAAGTCACCTTGTCCCATAATTTTGGTCACAGACCCATCAGCCAAAGATACACTTTGTCTTTCAGTTTTAGACAGTGACACAAAAGAGCTTTTACAATTACATAAATGACAACTGGCCCCAGAATCTAACACCCATACATCAGAATTACCCTTCTCAGCAACCTGTGCAATTTGGGTTGTCTGAAGAGCCTTCTTCTGTGTTGCCCTTGTGTTGTTCTTCTCTGTCTTTCTAGTCTTGGGTCTCATGGCACAGTCTCTTTGCAAATGTCCAGCTGAACCACAAGTGAAGCATCGCTGGCTGGCTAGTGCTGTGGCCTCAGGTTCCTTTCCCTTCTTTTCCCTCGTTTTCTGGTATTGCAGCTTTCCAGAAAAGATGGGGGGGGGATCTTTCCTCTCTCTTCTCCCATTCAGCGAGTAAACGCTGTGTAACATACGATGGGGTGAGGTCTGCTTCAGGCATAGCAAATCAGCGTGTCCCACGTTGCATTTAGTGAGGACAGGAGGATATATGATTTTGTGAGAGGTGTAAATTCCATTCCTCTCTCCTGCAACTCAACAAACAGCTGCTGAATATAATGCAGGTGCTCAGGAAGGCTATCTCCTTCTGCAAGGTAGGCTCTGTACAGCTTTTTCGTCAGGGTAACTTTACTCCCTGTTGCCTTTACATATAAGTCTCTCAAAGCATCCCAAAGTTGCTTTGCACACTGCATGCCTCGCACGTGGACTAGCTGATTGTCCTCAACTCCCAAGATAATGGTGGTTCTAGCCCGCTCATCCTGTCTCAGCCATTCAGCACTGGGATTTTGGGGGGTTTGCTCACCAATTGGCAGCCAAAGATTCTCTCTGCGAAGATACATCTCCATCTTCAGGGCCCAATTCAAATAGTTGGTCTCTTATAGGCGCTCCAGAGGCATCGCTGAGGGCTGGGAGGTAGCCATGGCTTCTTCCTTCTTTTGCAAGTCACCTCAGCTGGCTTCTTTGTCCTGTAGACCGGCAGTTGCTGGAAAATCTCCAGATGGCTCCAAAGAAAATCTTCACAGGTCTTTGCTACCTGCCTTTAAATTGTGCATGAGGTGTGGAGTTGATCTCTTTTTTCTCTCTGGGTTTTACTGGGCTTACTGGGCACATAACCTGTTGGCAGATGCTGGGAAAGCCTTTAGCCCAGGAGAGGTCAAAAAAGTCACACACCAAGCATTTCTATAAAAATAATTTATTTACAGAAAGCAAAACAAAAACAAAACATATTTAAAAGACTTAGCTCCCTTTGGAGCAAGCCTTGCTTGGCTACATTGCCGGCAGAGAAAAAAAAAAGGAAGTAAGAAAACAAGTCCGGGCAGGTCCTCCTCCCCCCAGGTGATTTGCATGAAGCACGTGAGAGGAGACAATCAATTGCAACCTTTTCACCCAGCCAAAATGACTAGGCACAATAGCAGCTTAATCTATTAGTAGGAAAACCTCAACAAGAGGAACTAGAGACCAAATTGCCAATATCCTGTCCTGACTCCCAGGAAACACTCTGAGACAGGGAACTGGTCTCTAATGTTTTATTGCTAATACATAACAGTAATCCTAACAAACTGAACAAACGTGGGAAAACCCAGCCATATAAACCCCGCAGGTTAAGGCGGTCCCAATCTGTGCCTCTTGGAATGGCTCACCAATTCCTCAGTGCTACGCATGCGCTTAACAGTCTGGAAGGGAGCCCCCTGCTCGCCATCCTTACTCATGACATATCCGCTGGATAATGGAAAAAGCCAGAGAGTTTCAGAAAAACATCTGTTTCTGTTTTATTGACTATTCTAAAGCCTTTGACTCTGTGGACCATAACAAATTGTGGCAAGTTCTTAGTGGTATGGGGATACCAAGTCATCTTGTCTGCCTCCTGAAGAATCTGTATAACGACCAAGTAGCAACAGTAAGAACAGACCACGGAACAACGGACTGGTTTAAGATTGGGAAAGGAGTACGGCAGGGCTGTATACTCTCACCCTACCTATTCAACTTGTATGCAGAACACATCATGCGACAAGCTGGGCTTGAGGAATCCAAGGCTGGAGTTAAAATCGCTGGAAGAAACATTAACAATCTCAGATATGCAGATGATATCACTTTGATGGCTGAAAGTGAAGAGGAACTGAGGAGCCTTATGATGAAGGTGAAAGAAGAAAGTGCAAAAGCTGGCTTGCAGCTAAACCTCAAAAAAACCAAGATTATGGCAACCAGCTTGCTTGATAACTGGCAAATAGAGGGAGAAAACGTAGAAGCAGTGAAAGACTTTGTATTCCTAGGTGCAAAGATTACTGCAGATGCTGACTGCAGTCAGGAAATCAGAAGACGCTTAATCCTTGGGAAAAGAGCAATGACAAATCTCGATAAAATAGTTAAGAGCAGAGACATCACACTGACAACAAAGGTCCGCATAGTTAAAGCAATGGTGTTCCCCGTAGTAACATATGGCTGTGAGAGCTGGACCATAAAGAAGGCTGAGCGAAGGAAGATCGATGCTTTTGAACTGTGGTGTTGGAGGAAAATTCTGAGAGTGCCTTGGACTGCCAGAAGATCAAACCAGTCCATCCTCCAGGAAATCAAGCCAGACTGCTCACTTGAGGGAATGATATTAAAGGCAAAACTGAAATACTTTGGCCACATAATGAGAAGACAGGACAGCCTGGAGAAGGTGCTGATGCTAGGGAGAGTGGAAGGCAAAAGGAAGAGGGGCCGACCAAGGGCAAGATGGATGGATGATATTCTAGAGGTGACGGACTTGTCCCTGGGGGAGCTGGGGGTTTTGACGACCGACAGGAGGCTCTGGTGTGGGCTGGTCCATGAAGTCACGAAGAGTCGGAAGCGACTAAACGAATAAACAACAACAACAACATGTACTGGACTCCCATTACACGTTATTCATTGGCTTTGCAAGATTTTTAGGAGTTGTGTACATTCTCCACAAGATTTTTTTAAAAAGTGTTTTCACCTAGTAATTATCCATAACCAAAAAGGTCTGTATGTTCTGCGGACCTACATTTCTGTAAGGTTATATTGCATTTATGATTGATGTTTGGTTCAAATTTTATAAGCAAGTTGTTGAGTTGACTTTAAATACTTATTTTAAATACAGAACTTGAAAGTCAGCCCCCTAAGACTTATTTGGATTCTTTGAAAAAAATGAAGGATGAGCTGAATGAATTGGAAAGCAAAGTGCACTCCATCATGAATTCCATAAATGACTTGACTCAGGTTGAAAAAGCCTTGCAGCAGATAAAGGTATGTTTCCTCTTGGCACTTAAGCAAATTCTAAGTTTAGATGAAGCAGGATATGGGTAGATTGGTTTCATGTCTTTATCACATTACATTTTTAACTCAGTGACTAACGTTGGTATGTGGGTGGAAAGTTTGATTGTCTTCTGAATTTTTGAAAATATTTTATGTGTGAAAACTGATGCTGAGTGACAGAGCACTAACAAGTGATGTGGAATGCAGAAGTAGTTGCAGATCAAATGGAAGCATCAGTGAATAATGCATCCAAAATATTTATTGGGAAAAAAATCTTTTTTCATAGGAACAAAGCTTTAGACTATTTAGGAAGTCTTAGCTAAATGGTATTAGCAGCCAGAATAACCATTTCCTTGCAGAGCTGTCAATTTGCAAGTAGAAAGGAGGAAAATGGGGGTAGCTGGGATTAAGTGGACCACAACCCATTTCAGAAGAAGAACATGGCAGATACACAAATGCTAATTTAGTCATCTGGCAGATTCTAAGTGGCACAAATAAAGATTTGAGCAACACAATTCTAACCTCTTTCTGATGTGATGAAAGTGAGTTATGAAATGGTTTCCCATAAAAATCATGTGAAAACTCTGCTGTATTAAGGCAATTCCTTTACCAGATCAGCTGAAAGTTTTTTTTTTATGCAGTGCTGTCCAATATTCAATAATGTGTTATGGAGCAAATCTTGGATTTTTTAGTCTATAGTTGCTTTTACTTTTTATACATGTCTTGTCAGGTGCTTCATTAGAGTATGGAATGCAAAGTTAGGGTTGTGAAACTGTCTAAATGGCCTCCAAAGATGTACTAAGCATGGTAAAGACAAGCTATCCCACCCTCTAGCTCAGGGGTATTTAAACATTTTCTGGTTGTGGAACCTGCTAGTTAAAAAAAATTCTGGACCTAGGCAAATTTCTAGTAGTAGAACACTGTTGCATTGAAGTGAAGGGTTTTGTTTTTGTTCCTTACCCTTAGTCTCTGATGGAATCCCATCAAGTTCTCTAGAAACTCTACAATTCTGTGGATTATAGTTTGAAAAACCCTGTTCTAACTTTCTGTAACTTTTTCTCAATCTTAGCAGTTTTTTATGGGTCATGGTCCCCTAAATATTTTTGTGAGGGGAGTGGTAAGTCTCTTGGACAAAAATTCCCACACTCCTATTGAATAATTGTCATAGGAGTCTGTATAAACGTGCTTATGTCTTTTTTTTTTTAATGGATGACAGTACAGCCTCCAGGGCTGTTTATTTGCATCCTGGTAAAGGAGGAATGAGATTGACTTGGAAATCATTTTACATTTTGCTATTTTCCTGCTATGCTTGCATTCGCTTTTCATATCAAAATGCCTATCTGTATGTTTCTTTTTTATCCTCTCTGATCTTTTGTCAAGCCATACTTAATTTTTGCACTGAATGTATGATGCAATCATAATGTGGATTAACAACCCAGCAAGAGTCAGTTACATGTGCATGTTGTACCCTTAAACTGGTTTAGCACCCTTAAACCTGGGCAGCAAGCTATGGTCTGAAGTCTCTATGTGGCCCATAAGTCCCCAGTTTTAAAAATAAGTTTTAAAAATTGCCCAAGGTTTAAGAATCTCAAGATAAACTTACTGAAGTCCTGTGGGTGGGCGATCCTGTGACAGTGCCCAAGGCTGTCTGTGATATTGTGCCAGTGCTGGAAAAAGTGGTCGAGTCCTTTAATAGGGAGAAAGTAAAGTTCAAGAAAAGCTTTTAAAGAGAGTGTTGAAGTGCATTTTTAACAAGTCAGGATTGATTTTGTCTGGGCTTTTCTGTCTCCGGTCAGAAATCTAGTTACACTAAAAGTGTTGATTGCCCCTTTGATGTCAGTGGCTGGGGTTGTGTGTAGAATTTAGTCTCTAGATTTCCAGATGTTGAAGGTGGATGGAATGACAGGAATACCTCCAACCATTTTCATAATATGCTCCTGGCCTAAAAATCAACACAATTATCAATACAAGATGTCAATACAAGAATCAAGATTTTGATTAGTTTAATATTTCAAAAAGCTTTTAAATATACAATATGACTTTTACTTTGGCATTAGACAACATCCTCGTTTGACACAAAGGTCAACTCCATTGCTTTAATAAAGCAATTAAATATATTTTATAAGATATAAAACATGGAGGATTACTATTTTATATAAATCTAATTAATATTTTTATATTTATTCCCTGCAGATGGTTTGTGAGACTCTGGAAAATCAAAAAGCCATGGTAGATAAACTTGTTGCAGACACACAGGTCTTGGAGAAGCATATTTCTGCTGAAAAATCAAAGCTATATAAGCAAGAATTGAAATGTTTGCAAGGATACAGGGATAAATTAAAACTAAAGATTTCTAAAGATATTCACTTATTGGACGAAATTGTTTCCAAATTGAGAACATTTGAGGTAAATATAAATACTTTTTCTTGTTTAAATATTCATGTAAGTATAATTTTCCGCATTCCCAAATTAATTTATATTCTGCAGCAAGCTGTTGAAAGTTAGTACCTGTTGATATGATTCCAAATGGTATGACAATTATGTGAGTCAGTCATTCTGCAGCCAGAACTGACTGTAGTGGGATGGGAAAAATAACAGTATATCACCTTGTACAGTGGGGAGTCAGACTAAAAACTAAGTAAGCAGAATAAATTCTTTTGGTATTTTCTTCTGGAGGAAACTTCAAATTCTCAGCTTTTATGCCTAGTTGGTAAGAATTTATATTGTTCAGTGCTTGTAAATATTACTGGCTAAACTTGACGTTGTAAAAGTCTCCAGTGACTTGTATGCATATGCTTATCTTGCTTTATGCTAAAGTTCATGAAAGGTGGTTTGAATTATTTCCAACTACTGTTTAGTAGAGAAAATGGGGCTTGATTTATTACTTGACATTTAAAACATTTATTTCCTGCAAGATTGTTTCTTTCTCTGTGCTGTGGAATGGCAATGAATATTAGCTGTTTCTGTAAAGCAGGAGTCTCACTATCAGTGTAATGAAATAGACTGAAATAAATGGTCCAACAACTTTTTGGGTCAGTTGGCACATTGCAATTATGAAATATGTCATTGGTGTAATCACAAAATAATTCTGGAGGTCCGGGGCTTCTGAATTCACAAATTAGGTGCTATATTGGGCATGTTTGATCATGGTGGAACCATACGTCCTAACAAAGAACTAGTATGGATGCATTTTTATTTTTGAAGAATATCTGTGAAGGAGCTCACAGGGCACTTAGAGGTATTATTTGAAATAAAGTTTAATAGCCTATTTGTGAGAGAAATCATATAAATTTAAGGATTTCTGTTTGATCAGCTTGGTGGGAATGAAGATATAAGTGGATATGAAATATCAAAGGTAATAGTGGCCAGAGATTCTCAAACTCACTTTGAGTGAGTTTGAGAATCAGAAAAAAAATATATTTTCTGTTTGTTTTACAATACATGGAAAGGGAAAATAGAAACTAAGAGGAGAAACAGGTGAAGGTCAAGATGCTAGCTGTTAGTGACATAAATTAGAGAGCTAGAAGCAAATGGTAGAATAAAATTCTGACAATATTTAGAAGGGATGGATAAGTCCAAAGGTGGGTTTTCAAGAACAGGAAAAAACGATGGTGTCTTTAAATGCAATCTAGTTTGAGCTAGAAGGAAAAAAGGAGGGGTTGATTGTGGGAAGTCAAGAGCTAACAGTCCAGAAGGAGTGCTTGACCTTCTTTTAACACTGTGTAAATGTTAGTCAGTATATGAAGACCTCCATTCTAAGAGTACCTCTCTATCAACCTGTAGCAAACATCTTTGGGGCTATAGTGTGTTCCATCAGTTTTGGACACCTCTTCATAGGTGAATCAGCTGAAAAATACTAAAAACTGGAAGTAGAACAAGGAACGTTAAGAACTTGACAAATAAGGCAGTTCACATAATCACTGACAAAAATGAAAAGCACAGTTAAATTCTGGCAGTAGTATTTCTAAAACAGTGGGATCCTATATTTGGCCTAAAATATCTCAGAATTTAATTCTAAATCTGAATGTTGCTGAATCCAGAATTTCTGGTTCTGGTGCATGGTTTGGTTGAGGCTTTAGTTATTGCTTGGAATGAGAGAGTAACAATGGCCCTGGACTGAACTGTGCTTGCATAGACTTCCTTTGTCCTTGTATCCTGGAGCTCCCACTGGTTTTCAGAGGAACTCCAGGGGATGAAGCAGCATAAGAGTCATCCATAATCCTGCTGGAAGAAAAAAAAGAGGGAACCTGGCAAAATGTGAGTAGGGGCCTTTTTTAAGGATTACCTCATGGCAATAAGGGCAGCAAAACATAGTTATTTTTCTATCCGTATTGCATCTGTGGAGAACCAGCTGGCAGCCATGTTTAAGGTGATCTGGTCCCCCCTGCTAAGGAAGGTCCAGAGGAACATTCCAGGGCATTGTGAGGATTATTCTAGGCATCTGTCAAATAAAGTTGCTTGGATTTTCTCAGAGTTGGACTCTAGTTGTGCAGGTCAGTGGTACCTGGGAAGTTTGAATCTGTTAGTCCTGATTGGTTTATGAGTCTTTGGAGCTCATTATTCTTCCACCCAGTGGCCAGTTAGGTGCCAGTAGGTTCTTTAAGGATTCAAGACAATAAACACAATTGTAGAGCAAAAAAGCCCAAAAGTTTATTGAAGTAATATAAATTACAAGAGAAGGTATACCTAAATGTCCTTTCTGCAGACAGGAACTCTGTAGAAGACTGTGGACAGATCCCTTTCTCATGCTAGCATAGGATCTTCCCGGTTTATCTACACTGAAGTTCCCATCCTACCCTGACTTAAAAATATTTTTTCATAAGTGAGCAAGGGTGATCTAATTTGGCATCTGGAGATGACTGCCTAGAACATTCCAGGGGAGATGAGATGGAATGGAATGGGGTAGTGCATCCATTCTGGGTTCTTCTTGATCTCTCAGTAGTGTTCAGTACCATCAGTCATAGTATCTTTCTGAAATTACTTAGGGAATTGGGAGTGGGATGTACAGTGTTGCAGTGGTTCTCCTTTCTCTAGTGCTGGTTCCATTTGGTGTTGATTGTGGGGGAGAGATCAAGTCCAAAGCCTCTACTTCTCAGAGTTCCTCAGGGCTCTTCCCTGTCCCTGTTTAACATTGACATGGGTACATTATGTTGGGGGAGATGATATATTGACAAAGGACAAGGTATTCATCAGTATGCTGATGATATCCAGTTCTATATCTCTGCCATTCAAGTGATGCCGTTGAGATTCTTTCCCAGTGTCTGAAGGTCAGAATGAGGGTCTGTGGATTTTGAGGCCTTTTGGATCTGGAGACTTTCCATTTTTAACTCTGAATTGGGTTGCACTTCCCCAGACAGAATTGGTGCACAATTTGGGGGATCCTCTTGGACTTGCTTGAGGAGGAGGTTGCACAAATCTATCTTGTACACCAGTTATGCCTGTTTCTGGATCAGAAGGCTTTGCTCACCATCACTCATGCCTTACCCATTTCTTGTTTGAACTACTACAACACACTGTAAATGGGATTGCCCTTGAAGAGCATTTGGAACCTGTAAAATGTCCAGAATGTGGCAGGACAGACAATTTTAGGTATATCACAATACCCTTGTGTAATACCACAATATGTTTGCCGCCTTGAGTTATAAAAAAAATAAAGGCAGGATGAAAAGTCTAACAATAAATAATAAAATAAAATTCAAGGTTTGGTTATCATCTATAAATCCTTACATTTGACAGGGCCAGGCTATTTGTCGGACTGTTTGTCTCTGTTTGTGCTCACCCACCAGATCTAACAGGGTGGACATACTCCAGTCTCTTCTATGAAGCACTGCTGTCTAGTGGGATGTAGGAGATGTGGCTTCCCTGTCATGGGGCCTGCTCTGTCATGGGGCATGAGTTCAGTTCAGTTCAGTTCTGGATGGCCAAGACCCTGTTGGCCTTCCATAGCTTTCAGAGTCTTTGTTTTTTCCCTGAAGCATTAGGGCCAGATTGTTAGGTGAAGCTAGTTGGTCTGTCTATTGTTTGTCTGCCTACTATTTGATTTGCAAGGTGGAGGGAATTTTTTAACCTTAGGCACACTGTATTTGATTTTTATTATAATTGCTTTTAATTATTTTGGGCCGCTGCTGCTCTTGGCTTTTAACCTATTGTTAGCTGCCCAGAGTTGCATTTGTGAGATTGACATGTAAATCATGTAAATCAATAAATAACTATGTAAATGTAATAAAAAATTACATTTTTGGTCACATGTTTTTCTATCTTAGTGAAATATGACTCTGGGCCTTACTCAATTCCAAGATATGAGTCTAGAGGGTTGTAAGTCTACTATTGAAGCAACTCAGAAACTATGTTTTTCCTTGTTTAGTGTAGTTGCTACTCTACATTTATTCTAGTTTTTAAAAATATCTCTGTAGTTGGGTTTTTGGTTAACAAATGTTCACATGAACCTGATGAAAATGTTATGAGCGGATACCAATCAATATTATTTGCACTTTTAAAATTTACACAGCAACTGAATTTTGACAACCCTACATTTGGGTAATACATCAGTTTTCAGTACATTAACTTCACTATATCATATTCAGGCTAATTCAAAAGTAGTTCAGAGATGGCTGGACTCTGTGAAAGACTTCTTACTGAAAGACCAAACCAAACAAACAGAACCTGAACGTCTTCAGAGACAGCTTGATCAATGCATGGTAAGATTTACGAATGTATAATACTATTACTTACTTACATTTTGCTTATTCCTTGTCTTTATGTAAACATTGTGAAGAACATTGCATGAAGCTTTTATTACCAAGGAGCTGTTACTGTTACATTTTCAGTTTGTAAATGCAGAGTAATAATGCAAATGCAAGATGGAAGAAGGATGTCCCTTTTTATGTATGTCATAGGTGGAATCCATTAAACTATCTATAGCATAGTTCGGCCTGGCTGTCCAAAGGATTCTGTGTGCAAATTCATTGATGCTACCCATAAACATCTTAATTGCTAAGAGTACATGTTTAGGATAAGGATGAATGCACAAATATTAACATATAGACTTCTTCTTTTGCCATTTGTAAATTTCCCTAAGGAAATCCTCTCTCCCTCTAATTAAAAGCAATCTATTAGAGCTTGTGGTGTTTTCTGGTTCTAGTATGCATTTGCATGGTAACAGTAATGATTAAGTTCTGATGAGTAGCTTGACAGATCTGGGCTTTGTTTAATTTCAGTGGTGAACCCTTGGGTACTTGGATCACCTTTTTTGACAAGCCAGATCAGATATGGCTGGAGAATCTGCTGGCAAAATGTCCTCCTTTGGGACAATTATTGTCCTAACAGCCAGGAAACACACTGAGACAAGGAACTGGTCTCTAATGTGTATTGCTAGTACATAACAGGAATCCTAACAAACTGAAGAAGCGTGGGAAAAACCCAGACATATAAACCCCAAAGGTTAAGGCGGTCCCGATCTGTGTCTCTTTGAATGGCTGACCAATTCCTCAGTGCTACGCATGCGCTTGACAGTCTGGATGGGAGCCCCCTGCTCGCCATCCTTACTCATGACATCTATGCAATTTTACTCATGTTTCAGAAGCAAGGCTTTTAGCAGGGCACCATTGTTCTCCACATTATAAATATAAACCCTGTATGTGATGGTGTACTTTCTCTGGGCAGTAAATAGAATTCTTCTGGCTTCCAGATTCTTATTAACAGAGACTTCAGTTAATAAGTCTCCAGTGTAGAGGCTTGTGGAAAGAGAGGAAGGAATAGTGAATAGTGGCATCCTTCATTCCCATCCATACTTCCTTTTAGCTTCTCAAGTATTCCATCATTTCCAAAGCAGACCTGAATTAATGCAGTCCTTGTCTTCCTCTTGAATTTCATAAAACTCCTTTTTTTTGAACTGGTCAATTAGGCCATCATGTATCTGGAACCAACAGTTGAAAATCTGTAGCTTACTCTCACATCTAATGCTTACCCTGTTAAAGATGGGAGTTTTGTGATCAGCTGAAACTAGTATAACTTCTTTACAACTGGCTTTCAGGCAGGCCACAAGGCTAGTATAGTTGTCCTCATCAGGGCTAGTGCGAATTAAAAGGGCGGTATCCATTCTGCAGCTCCGTCAGTCACCAAGCTTATCAAGAATCTTACATGGGTTTGATCAGTATGGAAGTCGTCTGGTCACAGGATGATGTATAAACCCATTGCTTCTTTTACCTACTTTTTCATGGTTTAACAGACACCTTGCTTACTATTCAGCCTTGGTGTTAAATGATAGAGATTACTGACATAAATGAAGTACTTGTCTTGAGAAACTCTAGGCCCCAATATAACTCTTTTTTTAAAAATACTTTTTATTAAAGAGTTTTGCAGTACTAAAAGATAATACAAACTGAAATCAGAAAAAGAAAAGAATAGAAAGAAAAGAAATACAAAGTGCCAAAAAGAAAAGAAAAGAAAAAAAGAAGAGAGAGAAAAAGATTTTTAAAGAAGCGACTCCTGATCTTCCTTGCAACAAGTACAGGCAAATTAATAATTCTCCACCCCCTATGAAATTACATGCATGGTTCTCCTCTTCCCATAACAACTCCATCCATTCACAAATCCAAAAATTGTTGCCATTTCTGTCTAAATGTTGGCAAAAAGTCCATAAAGGGTTTCCAGAATGTTATAAAAGTATTTCTTATTTGAGCCCTGATCAGACAAGTCAACTTTATATTCCTTTCTTTTGTTTCTAACAATCTTAATCTTTAATTCATCAAGTTGCTGTCATAGGGTTAAATCTCCATTCAGACTTTCTCCCATCTCAAAAATTTCATCAAGGTTTTAGAAACCCTCTTTTGTAAATCCAGAGGTCCCAATATCTCTCTCACACTATGTATGTGACCTGCATGATGTCACTAGAATTGACAGGTTGCAATTTTGTGCCAGCTTTTGGAGGGTTTTAAAGGGGTTAAAGAAGCAAGATGGTTGTCTTAAATATTGTAGAATGAAATATGATTCCATTGTAAAAATGTGTGAACTCCTTCCAATCTTTATTCAGTGCTGAAATAGGATTCCAGAAAATTCTAAGTTTATCACCAAGGCTATTCTTAACCCCTCCCTGCAGCCCAGCTGGAGGGAATCCCATCAGCTTGTGGGATTGTTGTTGAAGAAATACCAGCAAAACCTCTTCTGAAGCATAGAAAATCTGTCATCTGAATTCTTTGGAACCTAGCAAGTTTGGGAGTTGTGAGATTTTTAGTTGACATTTTATTTCTTTATAACAGGAATAGTACCAGTAAATCACAAGTACTGTACTAGTGGTCTTTAACTAAGAAACAGTTCCTGAAAAGCAAATAAACAAAACCTAAACTGCCCCAGATCCAAGTAAATCCATGATCTCTATGGCCTATCATATATGACAGCTTGATTTTGCAAATCAGGAATATCTCAAGCTATTTGTAATATATTATTTGTGTAAGAAGCACAAGGAAGGAACTTGATGTTAAAAGGAAGAAGAAAAAGGGAAATTTCCCCTATTGGGGTAAATGCCCTCAGATATTTGAAGGACTGCTTTCTGGATTGCAGCCATTAACCTGGTTAACATAGTTATGTAGTTTATTTAGTTTTGCTATGTGTGCTGTATGATTACTGTTATTTATAAATGATGTTTTATGGTTTAGCATGTTCTGTGCACCCAGACAATGGGGTTTTATTAAACAAACCATGGGTTAAGTAACCACTTAGCCCTTAAATCGCCTTCCAAGAATAAAAACCCTCTCATTAATAAATGGTCATTTTGCCACCAAATTTTGGTGGCGCAATATTAGAGTATAAACTTAATACAATATACAAAATAGCTTGTATCCTCATTTAAATGAAAGTGCATGTCTGTGTGTATATGCATTAAACTATTTTGCTCATGATTTTTTTTCAAGCATTATAATAGATCAGTCTTTGAAATCCATAGAGAGTGTCTCAGAAATAAGCAGCATTTCAAGTTGCATCTTTGGAAGTAGATATTAAAATGTGTTTTCTTATTTATGATCAGCTATTTATTATTGAAATGGAAAAGACTGAGTTGTCTTTAAAAGAGATGAAGGAAATAGATTCTTCTTTAAAAGGCCAGCCTGTTAATGCTTGGGTGAAATCCAAACTGACAGACATCCAATCCCAGTGGGACAAACTAAGCAAGCAGGTTAGTTACTGGTAGTATTATTCTTGCATTCTCATATCTGTCTTCGTCCTCACAGTAGTGGCATTGTTACATACATTGCAACCAGTCATATAATATCAAGTGGCGTATTTTATTTTTAATATATAAAATCACATTTTCATATTTACAAGTGCCCAAATGGAAATGCAAACAAAACCATTTCTCATACAGTAATTTAATTGCAATTATCAATTTTATAATAAAATTAATTTAATGTTAAAACTACAGAATTGCTATACAGTGCTATGAATTTAACACAGTAAGGTTCTAATTGAAGCATGGGATGAATTACAACTCTCAATATTCTTTATTGTTGGATGTGCTGTCTGGCAGTTATAGTTCAACTAGAGGGCCATAGTACAACATTTGTTGTACAATGTAAACTATGCTCTGGGATGTTCTCAGCTCAGATTTTATCTCAGACATCAATCTTGCTAGATAGATAAAGCTCTCTTAGGCTCAATTCTTCATCTGTTTGAGATTCTGACCAGACAATATATCAAATGAGCCATGTTGTTTTAACTGGTAGGGCAGTTGTGTTGTTGTTGTTGCTATTTATACTGATGGACAATTTTCATTATTTCCATATCATCTAAAGAATAACATTTTAGCCACACTATAACTCTTTTTCCTTGTATCCTTCATATTCTTTAGAAACCATTAAAACAACAACAACAACATTCTTTCATGTTAGTTAGTCTAAAGCTCTGGACAGGACTTGTGAACATGTACTCAGTAGGAAGATGATATTAAAAACTGTTCCACTTAGTGGAGCTGAGAGTGTTAGTAATAGGTTATTCTTATGTGAAACAGTAGAAACCTAAACACTTGCAACAAGAATCTGTTGCTAGTTCACTAAGGCTAACATACAGTACATTATAAATCCTCATGATGACCACCACCACCACCACCACCACCACCATCATGTTCACGGGTTTCTTCATTCTTAATGTGAACAGTAAATCATTAAAAATTAATGATATTAGTTACGTTTGTCAGTTCTTGTGACTATAGAATGTTATTTCCTAGATTTCCTGCTGAAAAAAAAATGCAGAATGTTATCATCTCAAAATCACTTTAACCATTCTGTTGATCACATGTTTTTCTTTCATCAACGGTACATCACTCTTAAAATAATACAACTTTAAATAATGCTATCCACTTTAATGTTGTTTTGGTTGAATTGCTAGATCATTAGCCAGAAAAACCAATTATCAGAAAATCAAGAAAAAGCTGTCAATCTCAAAAAAGATTTGGCTGAAATGCAAGAATGGATGGCTCAGGCTGAAGAGGAATATTTGGAGAAAGATTTTGAATATAAGAATCCAGATGAGCTGGAGAATGCAGTGGAAGAAATGAAGGTCAGGAATACTAGAAAAGCTTAAACTGTGTTTTAAAAAATGATGTAGTCACTGAACTTGGGTGTGTATTTGTTGTTATTATTATTATTATTATTACCATTACATCAGGATATGTTTTTCTGGAAAGGTTTTCACAACAGAGTGATTTGTTTTTTAAGAGCATTAAGGCTTTAAGGCCAAACTAGCTATCCATCCTACTTATTCTTAAAAACAGAGAGAATTTTTGGTGAGGGAGTTAACCAGTAAACTTGTGAACAATTATACTCTGTAAAGTTTTTTGCATAGACAAAACTGCATCTGTGTTTAACTATTCTAATACTAGAGTAAGAAGAAACATAGTTTTGATTTTGAAATACTGGGTTTAAGTTAGGACAAGTATAGGTAGATTAACATATTCCAGCTGTTTTAGTTTACATTTCTCATTATCCCTTTTCATTGGCCATGTTGGCAAGACCTGGTAAGAGTAGAGGTTTAAGCATCTGGAGGTTATCTATACCTGCCCTCACCTAATCCTGTGTTACTGGAATTAGGCTAGGGTTAGGATTACTTACACATTTATAAGACTATATTTTGTCCAGTGTCACTACTAGGGCTGTGCAAGTTGCACTTATTGGCAACGCCTTAAAAATCTATATGACTTAAAGTGGTGCTGACAAGTTGAATTGTGTTTGCCCATGTACGTACTGAATCACTTTTTCTTCTTTGAGCTCAGATTGCTACATGGCCCTGTCATGTACTCTGCAATTTGACCAGATGACTTCAGGCTATATTGTTTGATCAGCAAATACTGGTTGGAGTAGAAATTCTCAATCTTGCTACTTAGTGAGATTAGAAGAATTTGGAGTTTGAAAGTACATTTGCTTTAATTTTACAGTGTTGAAGGAAATGTAGAATTAGTGGATTTAATAAGTTTAACTTAGCACTCCGAAATTGTGACAGGGATGTAGAGCCTATTTTGCTTATTCTTGAAATTGCATCACTGCTTTCTCTTAGCTTAATTTTATATATGTTTGTATCCTAATTTAGTTCCTATCATACACTTAATTTTAATTTAATAGTGGTTAATCGGCTCTCTAAGAGAACAAGAAAGAATGCATCAGCTGGAGTAGCAAAGCCTATTGTAATACACACATACATTTGAAAAAATCACAGCTATTCTGAATGCAAAGTCTTTTTTCTTTCTTGTACATTTTATGCAATAGAGTTGTAGTAAGGTTTTGGTATATGGTAATGAACTGACATGCTCAATAGCCTGGCTATCAAACACTAAATCATGTTGAAGGATTTTTTTTTTAACATTAAACTGTGACATTTCATTTTTGAATTGAATGACAGGATTGCCTCTGGCATTTTCTGTTAAATTAGAAAGGTTTTTGTAATTGACTGCTTTGTAGCCCTTCCCAGTCTTGTTCTCCTTGGTTGTGTTGACATTGCAGCTCCCAGAATTGCCAGTCAGCATGACCTTGGTGTTTGAAAAATTATTTATTTATAAATTGTCACATTCAGTAGAATGATAAACTTGGGACTTTTAAAAATATATTTTCACATTTAGAAGTGTAGTACTCTTGGTTGTAGTGAAGTTATTAAAAATTACACCACAGAAATATATGCACTCTGAAAGCTTTTTTTTTTTAAATGTACAACTAGTTAATGTTGGTCATGTAAGTTGGCCATTTTGAGACAACAATCTTTATACATATGAAGTATTTATCCTTACTTGGGATGAGTTGACTTTATACATCTAGATTGATATAAATCATCCGCAGCTCAATACTGTTGGAGTTGAAATGTATGTCAAGGAAAGTTGGTGATGGTGGGGACACAAGTGTAACAAATAATAAATCATATTTATTACAGAGTCCATTGGAGTTTGGGGGCTTATAAATTCAAATAAATAAATAAAATATTATAGAACTTCAAGTGAGGTGTCATGGGATCCATGGATTGCATCACTTCCTATATACGTTGTGTATAACAACATATAAAATGTAACAATTCATTTTAATATTAATTATTAGGTAGATTCCATTGTTTATACATTGATGATGAAAACCTTGCAATTTAGTTCAGCTTGGTAATTATTTACTTTCTCTGGGCAGAGAGCAAAGGAAGATGTCCTACAGAAAGAAGTACGGGTGAAAATTCTGAAAGACAGCATCAAGATGTTAGCTGCTAAACTGCCATCTGGTGGTCAGGACTTAACAACTGAGCTTAACCTTGTATTGGAGAATTACCAGCTGCTGTGCAACAGGATCAGGGGGAAATGCCACACTTTGGAGGTATGATCCATAACTAATTCTTCCTTCCCTCAACACCAGTGGGAGAATTTAAGGCATAAGTTTATTCTCCCAAAGTTAAAAACCAGTGCCAATGGTGTATTTATGCTCTATATTTAAAAGTTGGGGGTGGGGACATTGTTGGACCAGCAACTTAATTATTGAACAAACTCAAAACTCTCTTATTATATACTTTATTCTGTGGAGTCTTTGGTGCTCTCTAAGCTTGGTTGTTTGCTTGCAAATGTTTCATTACCCAACTAGGTAACATCATCAGTGCTATGAGTGACAGCCCACCAACACTGGCAGGGCAAGCTATTGTATATAAACAGGGAGCAAGCCCCACTCATTAGCACTGAGGATGTTACCTAGATGGGTAATGAAATGTCTGCAAGCAAACAACCAAGGTCAGAGAGCACCAAGGACTCCACAGTTCAACCCTGAGCTACATATATTCTCTTCTATTGGATACTTTATTCTTAATATTTTAACGCTCCCTAGACAGCCAATTGGTGTAGTGGTTAGGGTACCAGGCTAGAAATCGGGAGACCATAAGTTCTAGTCCCACCTTAGGCAGAAAGCCAGCTGGGTGATTTGGGCCAGGCTCTCTCTCTGAGTTCTAGGAAGCAGGCAAGGGCAATTCACTTCCAAAATCTTGCCAAGAAAACTGCAGGGATTTGTCTAGGCACTTGCCCAGTGTCAACACTGACTTGAAGTCACACACACGCTAACACTGCTTTTTAAATAGCAAGAGACTATAGTCAATGCCCATTAGTTATAACCCACTTCTTATGTAAGGTGAATAAGTTCAAATAGTGGCTCCAGTATTAGTGGGAGTGCTCTGTTCTTTGTTGATTTTAATATCTCACTGAAAAGCCAGAAATGTATGGATGAGAAATGTATAGTTAATGGAATACATATATTAGTACTTCCTCAGTATAGTGATCATTTCTGAATTATGTATTGCCTGCCAAGCATTTCAGGTATATTTAATTACTATATGTGTTCCTATATTTCCTACAGTACTTTGACAGTAATGTGAAATAACATCTTAACTGTGCAGTCAGCCACCTTATTTAACTCTTGGTACCTGCAAATCAGGATAAAGTCAAGTTTTCTATTTTAGCCAAACTGGGCAAATACGTTACTAGCTTTGGAACAAACTTTGGAATGTGATCCAAATCAAATTTGGATCATGTTTAAGAATTAATGAATCCTATACTAATGACCCAGGTAAAGAAAGGAGTGTAGAGTCTGTACATGCAGGACACATTTTTGCCTCTTAAGCTAAGAAATTATTACTGGCTATTGTCTCCAAATGGATTTTTTTTCATGTAGCATCCAAGTTGTCTCCATTACAAGTTGCTGTTCCACTGTTTGTGATGTTGTATACAGTGCAAACATTTGGAATTGGAATGGGAGATACAGTAAGTGGCTTGAGTAACTGAGACCCCTGGGCCCGAGTGAGTTGAAGGCATCTGTCTCATCGTGAGGTGACAACCTGTGAAATATCTGGATAAGTTCCAGAAATTATTGCTGTTGATGAACGATATACTCTGGAAAAACGGCATAAAGCTTGAGAAATAAATTGTCATGAGTAAGGATGGCGAGCAGGGGGCTCCCATCCAGCCTGTCAAGCGCATGCGTAGCACTGAGGAATTGGTCAGCCATTCAAAGAGACACAGATCGGGACCACCTTAACCCTTGGGGGTTATATGTCTGGGTTTTCCCCACGCTTCTTCAGTTTGTTAGGATTCCTGTTAAGTACTAGCAATAAATATTAGAGACCAGTTCCTTGTCTCAGTGTGTTTCCTGGTTGTTAGGACATAAATGTATCACTAGACTGAGAGGAACCGTCTCTGAAATGGAATGAGGTTTTTATTTTTTCACATACCTTTTATCTTCAGGAAGTATGGTCTTGTTGGATTGAACTGCTGCACTATCTGGACTTAGAAGCAGCCTGGCTGAATACTTTGGAGGAGAACATGAAAACTATTGAACGCTTGCCGGAGAATGTAGATGCTGTCAGTGAAGCTCTTGAGGTACAAAGGATAGCTTATAAAAGTAGTTTATGCCTAGGAAGCAAATGAACTTAGGTTTTCTAATTGAAGAAATATTTTTTTCCTGCATTTAAATACAATTAAAACCCCTCATTTCTCATTTTATAATATTTAAGTAATTGTAGAAGTGGACAGAGTTCAGACTTGTTGGGGTTTTTTTTTTTTGCTTTAACTCAAGATGCATTAGCAAGTGCCATGTGTAAAAACCTTACATACTTGAGCTAAAAGAAATGGGGGTGTCTGCGGTGGTGTCATCAGAGAGAGATCAAAAAAAGCAAGATGCCAGATGCAGTATCCCAATATAGGTCTCACTCCTTTTGAATGTGTGTTTTGTGCCTGCCATCTCTTTTTTGACCCTCCCACTCCTTGTGGGCACCTCTGGGTGTCTGAACAGATTTTGAAACATTGGCATTTTTAGCTCCACTGTTGTTAACAAGAAAGACGAACCAGAAACCACTGTTTTGATTTATTTTTCTGTAATTTCCATAACTATTTTGGGGTGATGATTTATACGTTTAATTGTTCTCTTACTGGCAGTGTTGATAACAAGAAGTCCTCAGACACTGTAAATATGTTTGTTTCTGAATGATTTTTTTTCAAATTCTAAATTGTCAGGGTGCTATGTTCAGTATGTTAGAAAATGAGTACCTATATTTTGGTTTAATTATTTTCTCATAAGTCACTGGAATCCATTCTGCACCATCCAACTGATAATCGGACTCAAATTCGGGAGCTTGGTCAAACATTGATAGATGGAGGCATCCTTGATGAAATCATCAGTGAAAAATTGGAAGTCTTCAATGCCCGTTATGAGGAACTAAGTCATGTGGTATGACATGTAACTTTCGTAAAATGAATCATTTGTTTTCACTGCTGTCAGCATCCACAATGTATAATTTTGAATGACGCTTAAAGTGGCTATCACTAGAAATAATGGCTGCCCAGTATTAAGGTCAGATGTGCATAATTATGGCAACAGTGCATAAGTCTTGTATTATGGTCTGTCAGAAGTTTGACAACTTCAGGACACATACCATAAACTGGATGGCTGAGTGAATTCTTGACTGAAAGCGTGCAGAGCCAGATTCAGCTTAGTGGATCCCATGTTTTTGTATAGGTGAGAAGCAAAATGTCCTTGACCCCAAGTCAAGTACATTGTCCATTCCTCAAACAAACAAAAAGGGAAAAAAAATTACCAGTTTGGAAATGCAGTTTTAAACTTTATTGATCTCTCCCAATAAAGACCTATCCCATAAAAATGTGTAAAATCACTGAACGTCTGATTTTTTATTTTAAAAAGGATTAAAGTATAATGAGCAGATTTTTAAGAGTGATCTCAAAATTATAGAATTTGGAGTAAAGCCACTGTAGTTTAAAACAACAGTTTACCTGCTGCCTTGAAATGAGAGCAACTTTTTGGCCTTGGAAGATACAGGACCAGAGTATCTTGCCGAGAGACAAAGATCTGAATTGATAGTCATTTTGAAACTGTTGTTCTATATGGATTGTTGGATCTCCTTGTGATTTCAAGTGTATTAATATTTCCTCTGGAAACTTCCATATGTTTTGATAACAGAAGTTAATACTGAAGTCAGTGTTTTCATATGAAGTTGCCATGCTAGGAATCCTGAATTATGTGCCTTTCAGCAGGTATCCCATTACCTTAAGAAAGTAATATTTAATTGCACTGTTGAACACCAGAAAATAACAACATAGTGTATGCAGCTCTGATTTACTACTTTCATATTTATATTTAGGTTTATGGACAAGCTCTAAAGTTTTCATGCAACCTATTCCTTTGCCAACCCTTAGGCAGTCGGCAGGCAGATTTCCTTGGAGCAGCAACTTCAGATGATGCGGGAAACTGAGCACATGTTGCAGGTTCTTCAGGAAAACTTGAAGGATTTGGATAGACAGTTAACATCCTATTTGACCAACAGAATAGACGCCTTCCAAATGCCTCAAGAGGCACAGGTATTTTCAGTTTAAAAGAAAAAGAAAAAAAAGTTCGTAAGATAGTTTTTGCGTTGTAGGATAATGGTACGCTTGCTCTATGAAGAGATGTCTGATGGTGTGACCGTGTACTGGAGGATCTTCAATAATTGATCTCATGACTTTGAAATAAGCAGACTATCACTGGAATCAGCATGAGTGATGTGGCTGTTGTAGCTGTTATAATAGACTTCGGCAGTATGATTTATTGGTGTCAGTCAGGCTGATATCTGCTGTGTCCTGTTTTCCCCCTTTTCTATAATGAATGACTTGGCAGAAAATCCAAGCTGAGATTGCTGCTCATGAGTCCACCTTGGAAGAGCTTAAAAAGAACGTCTATTCTTTGATGCCACCTTCACCAGAGTGCCGATCTTCTCGTGGTGGGACTCATTTGGATGTGTTGCAGGTAAATATTGCAAAGAATTGCTGTTTTCATCTTTTTCTTGATCACTGAGATCAAGCACTAAGGCATAATTAAAAATAAAAATAAACCCAGGTCACATATGTTTTTTTTAAAAATATGAGACTTGGTAATTAATTGATGAGCCAGTTTGGTGTAGTGGTTAAGGTTTGAAACTGGGAGGCCATGAGTTCTAGTCCTGCCATAGGCAGAAAGCCAGCTGGGTGACTTTGGGCCAGTCACTTTCTCTCAGTCCTGGGAAGGAGGCAGTGGCAAACCACTTCTGAAAAACCTTGCCAAGAAAACTGCAGGGACTGGTCTAGGCAGTCGCCAGGAGTCAACACTGATTTGAAGGACGTACCATAGGTCAGCAACATGTTCAGGTGGTGCATCTATCTACCTACTACCTACCTACACACAGACACACACATATAAAATATCTCAAATCTTATAAGTTCTCATGCAAGCATGCCATAATTTGGCTGTCTCACAAGTTTCCTGACATTTTAAATTACATTTTTTAAATTTTGGAAACAGTGACACTGTCTAGGGCCATTGCAGGTGCCATGTTGCTTACCATCCTTGCACATGGTAGAATCCCATGTCATTCATTAAATTGCATGATGTTAACTGAAAAGTCCTCATCACTGCTTTCATCTTGATGATGATGATAACAATAACAACAACAATATAAAGTTATACAAGTAGTCCGAGTTTCCACTCAGTGTAGGAAATGGGCAGGAGAAGGCAAAGATAAAGTGGGAGAGAATGTTGTTGCCACTGTTGGAGAAGCAGTCTCATTTAGGCATTCTGGAAGCTAGTTCCAGGCATTCAAAGACCAAGGAAAACATTTGGTAGACCAAGAGAAACATTCAGGTAAGGGTAGTAGAACTTGCAGAATCAAAGATCTTAATGTGAATCAAGATTTTTCCTACGGTGAGGAAAAAAAAAAGGGGGGGGGCGGGAATGTTGATTCACATTAAGATCTTTGATTCTGCATGTTCTACTGTCCTTACCTGAATGTTTCTCTTGCTCTATCAAATGCTTTCCTTGGTCTTTGAATTTTTCCCACTGTGAAAATAGTTATGTCTGGTTGTCCTTGCTGGATTTTTGCTGATAAAGAATGATTGAAGAAGCATTTGGATTTTATTTTTTTACTTAAGAGTTATGCTAAGAGGTGAAGAGAGATTTTGCTGTATTTAGAGATGGTGATAAGCTATTAAAATTGTCTTTACTTGCTGGGATGAAGGGGGAAGTTACTTCTTTTTGTCTTTTTGTCTTTTTTCTGTTTTTTTTCCACACTTTTTTCTTTTTATGTATTTTACTGTTTGTATGTTTTATAGTTCGTATTGGTTTTTATTTTTTTCGTTCATGATTCTTAATAAAATGATTTAAAAAGGTTTTTGCCACTGCATTAATTAGTTTCCCAGTGTTAGAATTGTTGTGTTACTTTCAAACGTAGCTTCTTGAATTGAAACTGTGACAATTTTACATAGTATAAAGTTTAATGTATTTGTCACTTCTGTTCTTCCCCAGTTTCATTTTCTCCAGCCTTACTACTTACATTTGTCTCCTTTTCGACTCCCACAGGCATAAATATGTAAAAGTAGGATAACACTTCATACTTCTGAAAGTTCCTAGTTGTGAAAAAAATAAGCTATAATATACATTGCTTACCCCCTTAGGCAATTGTTAAACATTTTAATAGTAATTAGCATCCTTTCCCCAAAGTCTTTGTATAAAGAGAGAGAGAGAGGACTGGAAGAATCTGTCTGTTCCGCAGGATGGATGTTAGCATTGCAAATGGGTAGGGAAAGTGTGTGGAGAAAAGTTGCTATCAACGTCATGGCATTTGACTGGCTAGCCTGAAGTAGCCTCGGGTGGTTTTAGAAGACTAAGTATAAGTGCCGGATGAGTCCCCTGCAGGTGTAAAGAGAAGGAAGGGGAAAGCAGCTATTTCAAAGCTGAGATTGTGAAGAGTGTGGTCCTGACAGAGGCATTTAGATTTTCACAGTAGGAAGATAAGCTTTGGTTTTGTGAGAAAGGTTCAGTGGACCATAGAAAACAGAAACCAGGCTAGAAGGGTTAAGTTTGTAGTTGATGAAGAATTAAGTGGCACACTTCATAGCATTGATTTTGAAAGGTGGTAGAGAAAAAAAGGGCAGTACTAATTGGAGACAAAGAATCTGTTCAAGCAAGAAGATTTTTGATACTCTGGGAGTTATTATAAATTCAGGGCATGAGATACTGTTTAAGTCCCATTTTGTGAATTCTCTGATTAGATAGCTAAAGGGGGAACTGATTAGTTCATGGTGTTCCATCACTGGTTTTGTGCTTTGGGGCTGAGAGAAGTGAAGAAAATTTGGAAATAGAGTACACACACTGTGCCTCTGGAAGTCCCAAACATGGACCAAGACAAGACTTCTTGGTGGTGGTTTTGTTCTGTTTTTGAGGGGATGACTTTGTCAGGTTTAAGTGGAAAAGAGGAGGATCTCAAATTTAGAGAGAAATTATTTTATAGGTTAGAGAAGAGGGGTATTGCTGGGGAAGATGGTTACAAGGAGAGGAAATCCAGGGGCATAATGATGTAACAAAGGAAGAAAGAGATGCTGAACTAGAAAGGTAAGATATAAATTAAGTAAGAAGAACAATTAGTAGAAAGATTTTTCTACAATTAGTAGAAAGATATTCACAGACATGTGTGAATATGTCAAAATCAGAAATGTTTGCTTTCTTACATAAACAGAGAAAACTCCGGGAGGTATCCACGAAGTATCAGCTGTTCCAGAAACCAGCAAATTTTGAGCAGCGTATGTTGGATTGTAAACGAGTTCTGGATAGTGTAAAGGCTGAACTCCATATCTTGGATGTGAAGGATATTGATCCAGATATCATTCGGTTTCACTTTGAAAAGTGCATGGTAATATAACGCTATGACTAAAGTCTCTGAATTTCCCCCTATGAAACTTCGATTGCTTCTTTACGTCCATGGCAGTGAACATTCCTGCAGCCTGACAGTCGGTATTCATAGCAGTGGTAGGAAGCTTGGATGAAAGGAAGAGGGTTTTATTTGTGCATTGAGATAAAAATATTCAAAGAATGTGGTTTTCACTCATATTATCAGAGCAGTACATGCTCTAAGAGGAAGATTTTTTCTCATTTTAATGGCACCTGGAGACAAGTTTCATGCAGAGTCTTATCTGTATAGAAAACTAGCAGACTCATTGTCCATTTAGCCTTTGCAGTGACTGTCCAAGATTTCAGGCATGATTTTTTTCAATCCTGTCTGGAAATTTCTGTATTGCAAACACGAACTCTCCCATTAAACTGTGATCAGTCTAAGTCAGGAAAAAAATGAGCCAAGTCTTAGCAGTATAGACAAAGCAATGTCTTTTTTCTTTTTTTAATTGTGAAGTTATTTCATTGCATTTCAGGTGTATTCAGACATCATTATTAGTCTTTGAACATGCTGGGAACTTGGGCAGTCTTTCCCCCCCCCCTTTCCCTTCTCTTTTGCCGCTAAGCTGCCATGCTATCTATCATTCTTTCTTCATGGTAACCTCTATTTGCTATGATGTTCATGGCATTTTTTTGGTTTATTTTCTAAATATAAACCATTGTTCAGAATGAATTTCTGACTAATTTGAATCTAGCTGTAGTTAATGCTTGTCATAACTTACCATGGCAAACTGGGCACCAAATTTGGTGTGCATAAAGGGATTGAAGAAGGAAGTGCTGGTGAGTAAGCACCATCAAACATTAACATGTCTCTTGCCCTATAAAGGCAATAATTGAGAAGAATGATAATATACTTAAATTCTGATGGTTACTGAAAAGTAAAACCCAGTAAGGTGAAATGTTAATAAAAATATATGGTGTCCTGGCTCTAGAAACTCTATAAGACCCTAAGTGAAGTAAAGCTTGAAGTGGAGACGGTGATCAAAACAGGAAGGCAAATTGTGCAGAAACAACAGACAGACAACCCCAAAAGCATGGATGAACAACTGACAGCGCTGAAATTTCTTTATAATGATTTGGGAGCTCAGGTGAGTCTTTTATATGTACAGTTTTCTTTCACTGTGTGAAATCCACTTGAGCTGAATTTCAAGTATTTAATTAAATATCATGTAAGCTCCACTGGCTTTGGATTATTTACTATTCACAAGCTAAATCTGTGGTGAGAATCTATAATGTTTAAATCAGAGATGGAAACGTGGCTTTCCACACCGGTACAATTAGCTGGTAGTTGTGGTTGATGAGAGAGGTGGTCCAGACTTATCTAGAGAGTCACTCCACTCTAAGCTGTTTTGAGATTTGATAGGATAAAAAGCAACATACACAGTATATTTTAGGAAAACAGAATAAAATAAATGATGTAAGGGTGGCTTCTTGACAGACCATCTTTTCCTGTACGATTCCTTCTGTCTTGTGGAATTGTCACTGAATGCTTTTACCTTGTCTGTTTGCCTTCAGAGATTTGGTTGATTGATGAGGACAAATTCTTCTTAGGGGCAAGTAGCCGTAGCCAAAATAGAAGATGTGGAATAATAATAATGTTGATAATCTCAAGTACATTTTCTTAATTCTTACTCTTTGTTCTTGAAATGGTGCTCTTTTACATGCTTTTTTAAAAAACAGGTCACAGGAGGGAAACAGGATCTAGAACAGGCACTGCAGCTCTCCTGCAAATTCAAGGAAGTCTCTCTCTCCTTGTCCAAATGGTTAGAGGTGACAGAAGCTGAACTCGTGCACAAGTCTACTTCAGAAAGTTTGCTTTCTGATCTGGACACTGAAATTGCTTGGGCTAAGGTAAGCAGGCTGTACTTTAGCCTTTTTTGTTTGCATCCCATTTTGATATTCGTTGTTTTTATAGTTATTATTGAACAAAAATATCCTTTCTGTTTTGCTTTTGAAGCAGTTGTGGACAAAAATTAAAAATTTTAAATTGGAGCCTAACCCCAAACCTGAAGTATTTATTCAATAAATAATATTTGAATCCAGCAGATGATAGTGCATTCAGTGATTGCAAATCCAGTAAAATTGTCCCTGGAATTCTGTCTCTCTGTTTCAGTCATTGGCCCACAATTGTCTCTGGTTTTGCTTTTGGTTTTATGGGGAAACTATCTGCAAGAGTATCCAATATTACATGTCATTTTGAATACCCCAAGGAATTCCAGACTTCCTGCAAGAAAGTTAACTTTATCTTCTTTTCTTTTCCTCTTGTTACAGGGAAAAATATTCTGAGGCTATTGTATGCCTTTTTTTTTTTTAAGAAAGCAATTCTGTAATATGCTACTCATTTTATTGCTGCTTATTGTGCATTTATTATAGTAAGACTTTAGAAGAAATGGATTTAAGTTTTACAGCAGTTGTTGGAACATGTCTAATAGTGGGGATCCTGATGAGGAGAATCTTTGACATTTCTTTCTCTATTTTGGGTTCAAAAATCGTTACATTTGTACCTGATTATTTGGGCTTCTGTTGTTTGTTCCTCTGCTTTTGTGAACCATGGTAGGGGTAGTTAGGTCAGAGAGAGTTTTTGAGAGAGTTTGCATGGCTCTAGATGAAATTGAATTACTAACAGATACTGAAGGATCAGCAGCTAGATGTGAAGCCACTTTGACAGCAAAGGAGAGAATTTCACAAAGGGATTAGTTGTAATTCAAGCAGCTAAATATTTGTGTTCTGTTACATATTGAGAACTTATGGGTAAGGATAAAAAATGCTAATCTGTTTCCATTTTGAAATGTTCTAACTTAGAAAGAGTTTTTGAGACCCATTTAAAATTCAACCAGGTAATTTATTATATGGTATAATAAATATGGTAAATCCCTATGTATTAAACTATGAACACATAGTTTTTAGGCATATCCTATCTCCAACTATGTTTTCCAGAGTTGACATGGATGTATTAGCAGTATTAAATAAGCAGGCAGCAGCTCCTAGAAACTTTGTCTGATCTTAAGAAAGTTGGGCATCTGGTTAGTACTTGCATAGGAAGCTACTAAGGCTGTAGACTAGATTGAGAAATAGAAACTCATCTTGGTTGAAGGATGTAGCAAACCACTTACCTGTTATGGCTCAGAAACACCAAAGAGTTAACTAAAGGTTGAACTCAACTCAAGAGAGACTTCACTCATTTGTTTGCTCATTTTGTAGATGTTTTAAAACCTTTTGCTATTTCAAACAGCTGAATATTACCAACAGAATTAAAAACTTATCAGATCCAATGCTCTGTACTTAGTTCTTTTTCTATTAATGTAATGCAGCTGTTGGCTTTTTGGATGTAATTGCTGGTTTTAATTATTGATTGCTATTTTAAAAATGTCATGGTTAGTCAGTTCTTTGACTAATTGAGTGCAAAATGTCATTAGCCTGCTAGGAGGTTTGTGCGCCTGGGACTAATGTTGAAAGTGAAACAATATAATTTCTGTGTATTATTTCTTCAGAACAAAGAACATGCATGAATTACTAAATGTATAATCCAAAATGAAAAAGGGTACCAAGTGGCTGCCCATTAAAATAGGAAATTGTAGGAATCCTTCTGCATGTTATTCCTAGAAGGAGAATTGTATCATGGGGAAAAAATATATATACTTACCATAAAAAATACGCACGTGAGAAAAAATTTGGGGATTCTTGAAAAGAATTCTAGAATTAAATGGATTTGATATTATTAAACTTCTTCAAGGCCAAGTTTATGTAATTCCTTCCTTCTTTCTGGATTTGGATTGGAAACCTCTGTTGATAGTTAGGCAGCAAACCATAGTTGTCCATGTAGTCCAAATCTGACAGAAATTATATTCTGTGGAATACATACTTTGTCCTCAAAGCAGTATTTTGGGCTGTAGCATAATCTTGGTTTACAGGAAAGTGATAGTTTCAGATCATAATTTGCTGGACATTTATTTGCTGTTAACTAGGACTAGAAATTTTAATTGTAGCAAATAACAGGGGGGAAGCGAAAATACTATATCAGCAAAAAGTTTATAAGGCTAGATTGCAGTTTACTGTTGCATTAGATTACTCATTGCATAAATCCTTCTCAGAATAATTTAAGAAAGTGAGACTGCTTTATTAGTAAACAGCTACTTAAACTACTGTAAGAACATTGAGGTTATAGTGAAAAATGTTAAAAATAATTTTTCCAGTTTATGAAAAATATATATCCCCCAAAAGGAATCTTAATGGTTCCCCTTGAAAGACATGTAGCTCCCCAAGTTAAAAAAAAAACTTTATGGAATAACAAATGCATTTTATTATCTTTATTATCAGATTGCATAATAACTGGTTTGTATTGATTATGACATGTCATAACAGATTTTGCAAAATCAATTGCAGAATGTAATTAAAAGAAAGAATATAGGATTTTAAAAATAACTTTACTTGAGGTGTTGTTTTAATATTACCATACCTTTAAGCAAGCTTATGTGTTTATAGAAATACAGGATTTAAAAGGTAAGTTCCCTTTTTTTTTCCCGGAGTGGAATTAAGCTAGTGCTAACATTTCTTTGAAGATTTTCTGTCCTGTAACTGCTAAAACACTCCTGAGTTTTAGAAGATCCACTGCTTTGGATTCCTTTGGGCATCATATATCACATTGCTCATTACAGTTGTATGTCAATAAGTGGGCAAACTGATCAAGACAGAAACCAAGCCACTGATACCATTTCTGGCTCTGCCACTTTGAGAAATTTTATTCTGTTCCATTAATAGTTCCTGTTGCCTTCTAGAATGTGCTGAGAGAACTGGAGAGAAAGAAAGTCGATCTGAACAATGCAACAGAAAGCAGCGCTGTACTGCAGGCCTTAGTGGATGGAAGCGAGGCTCTTCTGGAGGAAAAACTCTGTGTTCTTAATGCTGGGTGGAGCAGAGTCCGAACCTGGACGGAAGACTGGTGTAATACACTTCTGGTAAGCTGAAGCTGCAGATGGTAAATTCTGATGCTTGTAGACTTTAGAATCAGTTACCTGTATGACATTTAATAGGGTAAAATGCATTGATGATGGTCATCTTACTCTAGAAATAGGAAGTGATTAAAACGGTCAAATTTCCTGTAAGGAGAAAGCAGTCTTACTCCACTGAATGCCTCCCAGAGATGTTAAATTTGAATGTCCCATGGCCAAGCCAGCTGGGACAATACCTTTAGAGAGTATTTAGTTGGGGAAGGCTGATCTTTTAAATGGAAAAATGTGTCAGATGATGAGATGTTTGACAGCTTTTCAAGAAACGGTAAAATATATTGAACAATTTGATAGCTTTGCTTCTTACTCCATACTCAAGAAGTATAAAAACCATTGCTTTGAAGCATTAGCCTAAGAATAAATACCTTAAAAATAATTATTACATAAGAGGACTCACGGAAATATTCTTTGAAGTTTATTAAAATAAACTGTATTCATGTTCTGTGCAATCATTATTCATATTAAGTTGCTTTTAAAAACTGAAATGGGGGTAATGGGCTGTGAGAATAACCTTGAGGAAGAATTGCTGCAGCCAAGGCAGCAGTCAGGTAAGAGAAATCTGAGCCCGGAGCTGGAATGGAGTTTGAGAAAACGCCTCAGACTTGACCCTCCCTAGTTCTCTTTAGGATAAAGGCAGGGAGCGGGGAGGCACATTCAGGTTTGCAATGTTCTGTTACTGCAACCCTATAATCAAAGTTATTTTAGTAGTCATGATTTTGGTGTTCAAGTTTGGTCTACCTCGAAGGGCTGACATCAGTCTTGCAACTCTGAATGTGCCTCCCCGCTCCCTGCCTTTATCCTAAAGAGAAAGACACCAGGGACTGTCAAGTCTGAGGCACTTTCTCAAATTCCATTCCAGCTCTGGGCTCAGATTTCTCTTACCTGACTGTTGTCTTGGTGGCAGATCTTCCTCCTCTTTCCTCAAGGTTATTCTCACAGCCCATTACGATGGGCATGTGAGTAAAAAAAACAAGTTTCCCAATAGCTCTCTTCCTATCCCAGCTGCCTTTCTGTTGGATAACTGCTTTGTTTTTTCTTTTTTAAAGCCAAGCAAAGAAACAAGCAAATGATAATATGGTTAGACAGAATGGCTAATTCTTCTCTCAGAACCTTTGTGCCTAAAAATCCTCTTTCACAAAAGTTAGAGTGAGGGCAGCTTTTTGTATCAGAGAAGAAAACCAGTGAAAATAAGTCATGGGGTTAATAATTTTCTGTATTTGGTTTAATTGTAATCATGGGAGAGCCCATGTGGTGCAGTGATTATGAGGTTGAAGTAAGACTGGGAAGACTCAGTTTAATTCCACCGTGAGCTGAATAGTCATTTTCTTTGAGTCCAACCTGCTGTACAAAGGTTTTTGTTGTAAGAAAAATTGCTGGAGGGAATACTCTGTATGCCGTCTTCAGCTTTGGGAGGAAAGATGAGATATAAATCTAATGACTAAATTATAATAACTAAACAACAAATAATTCATAGGCCTTGGCACTCCGATAGCTGAAAAAACAAATGAAAGTGATGTTGACTGACTGCTGTGAATGTTTTCTGTTAAAATAGCTGTATTTTATTGACATTTAAGGTATGTTTTCATTGATTTATCTTTGTCTTTCCTCTACAGAATCACCAAAGTCAACTGGAGATTTTTGATGAGAATGTTGCCCACATAAGCACTTGGCTGTACCAAGCTGAAGCTCTGTTGGATGAGATTGAGAAAAAGCCAGCCAACAAGAAAGAGGAGACAGTGAAGGTAGCAAAACTGAACTTTTACTGACATGGCTTAGACAGTAATAGCATATTTTTGGATCCAAATGAAAGTCTGCCAGTTTTTGATGTTGATTTCTGTCTTGCTTCCCTTCCTCCCTTTTTTATCCTACTGTGATCTAAACAATAACCCTAGTTTTTTTATTCATAGCGTCTAACATCAGAATTGGATGGTGTTAGTCTCAGAGTTGATAATGTGCGTGACCAAGCTGTTATGCTGATGAACAGTCGTGGTGTATCATGTCATGAGCTTGTAGAACCCAAACTGGCTGAACTGAATAGGAATTTTGAAAAGGTGTCACAGCACATCAGAAACGCTAAGGTGAGTATGGAAGACTTCCTGGTCCCAAAGCATATCTGTTGGCCTATTTTTACATTTATATTGCTGATTTTTGTTTCTCTGGGGTTTCTGTGAAATGCATGCTACTGCATTATACTTTGTCAAAGGAAACTGCTTTTTAATATTTCATTGGTCATTTGGCTCTTTGCACGTTTTAGGAGATTATCTGATTGGAGAAGGACTTTTCTTAACCAGTAGTAGTCCTCGTTTAGCAACTGCAATTGGGACTGGCAACTTAGTGGTTAAGCGAAGTGGTCACTAAGTGAAACTTTACAATTTTACTTCAGCTTTCCATTGCTTTATGGACCTGAGAAATCATAAATGTGAGGATTGGTCACAGAGTTACTTTTTCAACACCGTTGTAACTGAACAGTTGCTGTACGAGGCAGGTGCTAAATGAGGACTGCCTGTATTAGATCTACCCTCCTTTGAGTGGGGCAGCTCTATCTCTTCAACAATATTCTTTGAACATGAAAAAGAAAGAAGATACCTATTTAATTTTCAAAATGTTAAAATGATATACTGCTCCAAAACTATCTCTTTTTTTCTTCTCAGTCAGTCACCAAAAGCATATGAAGTAATATATTTGGGGGAATCATCTTATTTACACGTAATTCTGTTTCTTTACTATCCTACAAGCTCTCTGCAAAAGATAATTTCTTAGCATCAGTTTTGGGGAAGATAAATCCTACTAGGGTATTATTCATTTACAACTGTACTGTTGTAGTTATGTGATATGTACACAAATATATTGACTAATTGATAAGTGTGCTTGCTGTGTTTGTGTGTATCAGATGCTGTTCAGTCAGGACGCTCATAAAAGGTTTGCCAAGCAGGAGCTCTGTGGAATTGCAGTGGCTTCTAAAGACCTTGATAAATTTGAATGTGAGATACAGGAAATGCTGAAGATAGTGGAAAAGCACATGGAATCAAAAGATGATGATGAAAAGGTTGGAGAACTTCATGTTAAAACAAACTATTATCCTGACCCTTACCTTTTCTTTCTTACTTTTGTTAATTCCCAAGCATGACTTTTAATCTGGAATCCCATGACCTAGAGGTCTATTGACAACACTGTAATTCACTTGCTGCATGCAATAAATACTGATCTTGCCTGTATCAACTGCTTCACTGTTGCAATCTTCCTGATGACTTTCTCCATTCAGTTCTACTGTACATACGCAAGGGATTGTTTTGTTTAATTATGATAAAACGTATGGCTGTGTCACACTTGAAATCATGCTTTTGGAAGCTCATGCTTTTTCAAATGCTTCCTCATCATCCCTTGGCAAAATTTGCAGGGTGTCTCCTTTCTGCGCTTCATCTATTCTGCTTGGAAGCAGAGGCTGTGTAGGAGAAGTTCAGCAGTGATTTTCCCCCAGCTGCTGTTGCTCCTTGTGGGCAGTGCTGGAACGGGCAAGAGTTGCTGTATCAACCACTTGTCATGGCCTAGGGCTTAGGAAGCTACTTCTGCAACAAAGGAAGGAGGAGATAGAAATATAGATACAGAAAATTGGTATTAGATTATCATTTTAATGTCACCAAAGGAGATAATGTTTTGCTTTGCCACATAACTACATGTTGCAAAGTCAGCAATTACAATGACCTCCTAGTTTATTTATTTATTTTCTACCCCCGCTTTTATTATTTTTATAAATAATTCAAGGTGGCAGACATACCTAATGCTCCTTCCTCCTCCTATTTTCCCCACAACAACCACCCTGTGAGGTGAGTTGGGCTGAGAGACAGTGACTGACCCAAGGTCACTCAGCCGGCTTTCATGCCTAAGGCGGGACTGGAACTCACAGTCTCCTGGATTCTAGCCCGTTGCCTTAACCTCTAGACCAAACTGGCTCTTCACAGCAATTCACAGCAAAATATGAATTAACTGGTTCTTCACACAGGATAAAACTGTACATTAGAGTTCTGCATTCACCAAAACTGATTCTGAGGAAGTACTTCAAGACTCATGCAAATACAGCACCTCTCTGTTTTTGTGCCAGCCCAGAGAAAGGTGACTGCTTTAAAGGAGTGATACCCGTTTTTCCCCCAACCTTGTTCATGGTTCCTTAAATGAATAGCAGAGAGATGCTGTGCTTGTGTGAGGTCTGCAGCACTTTTTCTGAATAGTTTTTGAAGCATGCATAGCATGCACAACTGTGTTATACGTGTTTTCCTGCACAGTCTTACTCTTTGGGAGTAACAAAAGCCAGTTGTCCCAAGTATTCCTGAAAATATATCTTCTGCTTTTAAAATTGTAGCTGGATGAAGAAAGAGCCCAAATTGAGGAGGTTCTCCAAAGAGGTGAGCATCTATTACAGCAGCTCATGGAAGATAACCAGAGAGAAAAGATTCGTTTGCAGCTCCTTCTTCTGCAGACCAAGCAAAGCAGTGTAAAGGTTAGTGAAAGTAGTGTTGCTGTATAGGAAGACTACAGTGTCTTAGGCATGGTTTCTTCCTTCTCCCCACTGTAGCCTTACACATACCTGAAAAATCTCACTCTTGTCTATGAGGCATATATAATCCACCTTTTTACCTGTTTCTCTCTTCTATTAATTTTACAACCCTTCCTTTTTGGGCTGTAGGAACTTCGGTCATTACAAAGGAGGCAGGTGGCAGAACGTTCACCTCCTTTTACTCAATATGAAATGGAACCAGAGAGTCACTTGCAGTGGTTCAGTGAAACAGATACAAGTCTTTCTGGACTTCAAGAAGCAGAAGAGGAGAAAACAAAGGTAAGTCCTTTTTACTATGAACCCTTAATTTTATTTGTTTGTTTGTTTATTCAATTTGTATAGCTTTATATAACTTTTCAGTAGTTTTGTTTTTAATAGTTCCTGCCTTTCCGAACTGCTGTTTCCAGATAGGTTGGACCTCAACTTATTCTTTTCACATGCTAACTGGGAATTATGACTGTTGAAATCTAGCATGCTTAGGTTGCATAAGGACCACATGCTTCGTGTTGCTAGCAATATAATAAATTGTCCATTCAGTTCCAAACTAATGATTTTTACTCTGATAAGCATAAGAATACTGTTTTCCCCCTTTGACTAATTAGCTTACCCTGGGGGTAACATATTTCATAATATGGAGGCCACCACTTGCTTTCTTCAAGTCTCATGAACCTTGAATGAAGAAGTGACTTTTAGCAGTCTTCCCAGGATGTCTGAACCAGACAAACAGGGTTAACTATGGCAGATCAGAACTGACTGATACAACCTGGTACTATGCTGTACAGGGCTTTATAAGTAATAACTAGTACTTTAAATTGGGCTCAGAAGCTAATAAGAAGACATTACAGTGACCTCAGAATCACTGAAAAATTGAACATTCCTGTAACTGAGCTATATGGATTTCCTGTGACATTTCCATGAATACATTGGCCTGTAATATGAAGCAGGATTATGAATGCTGTCTAAAGCTCGTCTTTAACTAGACGTAAGAATGTAAGAACCTAAGCAGTACCTGCTGGATTGGACACCTGGCCCATCTAGTCCAGCTGTCTCTTCTCCCAGTGGACAGCAAATTGCACAAGGAAGCCCACTAGTCTCCCAGCAGATGGCCTTCAGAGGCTGGCTGCCACCATGGCTCATAGCCATTGATCCCCATGACTTCCGTGAATTGGTCCAAATCTTCACCCATCTTCTTCAAATGTTCAAGAATGCTCTCAACTGATTTCGCTGCAGAAAAGAGGTAAGTTTTAGCTAGGTTTTTGGGTAATTAAGAGGCTTGCTAAGCCTTAGTTTGATTTAATCCCTGAAAAGACACTATTCTTTATACTATTTTTGTTTGGATTTTATACTGTTTACCAATGACTCAGGTATTTTTGAAAATATTATTGATTGTTACAGTGATTTAGGAGAGAGATTTCTATCTACTGAGAGGAAGTTGATAGGCACTTTAAAGAGCTCTTTCAATAATTCAAACATATATACAATGACTTTTCATTTTCTGTTTCTAATGGATCCACTTTTTTCAGATCCTTAGCCTGCTGTAGGATTTGTTTTACGTTTATTTATATAATGAGCCTTGTGGAGCAGTAAGTAATTTTTTGGACAGGCTTGTGTATTAGGCAATCTGTCAAATCCTTTTGCATTACTGGTTATGGAGCTTTATAATTAAATTAATCAATCTCTTTATGACTCTTCTGTAACTTGTAAATCTAAAACCAATTGGGGATGAGATAAAGGAACGTTAAAATTTCAAAATGAATCCTGTGTAATATAGAATAATAATGTTCTATTTGGCAGTAGCTATATGCATTTTCCTTCCACAGGGCTAATAGGAGCTTGGAAAGAGGTGATTTTGATCAGGAAAGTAGCATAGAAAGAATATGCTGAATGTTTCTTCCTTTAGTGTTTCTGCTACTGTACAGATGGCCCACCAGTCATACTAAGTTAGAAAACCCTGTAGCAAACTCCCACATAATATATGGTGTGATCCTCAAAGTCTCTTTAAAAAAAACACAACAACGCAATTGAGTGATTTGCATCATGTGTGTTTAAAGTAGACTACTGCAGCTTGGGAGCATCTTTCAAATATGTGGACTTCAACTTTCAGAATGTGTCAATCAGCATGGCCATTGATGAAAATTCTGGGAATTGAAGTCCACACAACTGGCAGATGCAAGCTGGGGAAGACCCATCAACTTTCATTAAAAAATCATGTTGAAAATGCACAGTGCAATGTAACAATACAAACGCCAGCATTTTGTACTTACATCCTGACACCAGTTGCAAGCATATAAGTTATGGGATTTATGTCATTTCATTGCAATGTATGCTTTGTTACTTGCCATCCCCCCTCTCGACCCCACAGATGCTTACAAGAGCCCTGCTTTACAACACTTGTGTCAGTTTACATTTATCCGCAGAACTTCTTCAAAACAGAAAACAAATTGCTAGCTGCTGTCCATTTATTTATTTATCTGTCAAATTCCCTGTCTTTCTGGATATTGTTCTAAACTCTAGAGTATTTGGTTCCTATGAAAGGAATGGAGTTGCATGGAATTCCTCTCAGAAGAATAGTGGGATGTGTATATTGAGATGTAGTATCTATTGGCTCACAGAGAAAAGATGAATTCCAAAAAGTATCCACTTTTGTCTGGCGTCTGATGACTTTCTTCTGCAGATCTCATTTCTCCAAAAGTCCTATAAGCCAACAGCAAGTTAAGTGTTAAAACCCTCCTCTTTTAGGATAAGTATTAAGAATTGCTTAGTTGAAGGATAAGAATGGGTTGCCTCCATTCTTCATTGATTTGAAGATCAATTACATAAAGTGGGCAATGCAGATACTTTGCTATTCAAAAGTGACTTAAATGATGAATCAGATAAGGCAGGAACACTGTCCTGATTTCCATTCCCTTGAACATCAGGGAATGTTCTTGACATTTACAGAAATGTAAAGAATTCATCTGTTAAGTTAATGTATATGTGAAACCACACAAAGTTTTAATTTTTATCTTGGTATCTCCTAGTTGGAGTTCACACTCAAACACTCTCTCTCAGACACACATGTGCACATGCACACACACACGTACACACACACGTGCACGCACATGGTTGATTGCCCCAACTTTCTGTTTCAAAGGCATTTTATTTCAAGGGATCTAATAAATTATAGTTTTTCCCTTACGTTCTGAATTGAACCTTGACCTGGGGTTTGAGTTTGTCATTAATCTTTCCTGTTTGCCACCTACACTGTGCCAAACAATTGATCAATATTTCAACTGTCTAAGATTTTGCTATTGGGGATCTTAATGACCTTCATTCTGCAGTGGACTCCAATAATGTAATTCAGAAAACAAATAAATCACCTTTTTTGTGCCAGGATTTGACTGACCCTGTTTTAGAAATGTGCGAATTGGGGATTTTTATCTAGTCCATTTGTCTCTATTTTATCTAACAACTATTTCTAGCTAAACTGAACTCTTTGCAGGAAAGATAGGATGCAACGTTAATTAATAGATGCAGTAACTGTGTGTCTAGTTGAATGAATGACCTTGTGGGATCAGGCTAAACTCCATCACCTCCAGTGTTGTATTTTCCACAGCAATTAGCCAGATGCCCCTGGAAGCTCAAAAGCCATGGTGTAAAGGTTAGCATCTATTATTGTTTATCACCAGGATCTGGGCATCCAAACTACAATTAGATAATGTTTGTAACAGTGTTTCTCAACCTTGGCAACTTTAAGATGTGTATATTTCAGCTCCCAGAATTCCCCAGCAGCTTTGCTGCCTGGGGAATTCTAGGAGTTGAAGTCCACACATCTTAAAGTTGCCAAGGCTGAGAAACACTTGGCTCTTCAGAAATTACACCCTAAAAGGGGATAGGGCCATGCATTCTGCAGAAGCCATCATTCAAAGTGCTTCATTTGAGATCTAATCTTTTCATTAGTGGCTAAGGCATAGGAGCCGTATACTATTTCCAGTCTGTTCTAATAACCAAAGAAGTGGTTAATTAGAGAAAGCACTGGTGGGTCACAGTGTTGGTGATATTGGTATGTGATTTGCTTCTTTTCAAGTATCATTGAAGTGGCATGGGAACAGAGGATGACAATATTTTAATTATGTATTTACCACAAGTGGGAAACAATTGAATGCAAAATTGATTTAAAAATGGAAATAAAAACTAAACTAACATTTACTAGCCAAAATTCGGATACAGTCTGGTACCAGCTTTTGAAACTTACGATTTTATTTAAGGCATAAGATTTAATGAACTGCAACTTATTTTGTCAGATGCGTGAAGTAGCTTGACTGACTGGGATTTAAATACCTTGGGATGGGGAGGGGAGGGGAAGCCAGGATAGGTATGCAGATGGAGTTCCTTGGCATAAGCTTTACCCGTAAATAAAATTGTTGGTCTCAAAAGTGCTAATTTTTTGCTGTCTCAGATTAATCATGACTTTCTACATTTGCTAGAAGTGTTCAGTCAGAGGCAGGATTGATATTTGGGATTACATGCAAACATTGAACAACATGTACCAAATGTATATTAACCAATGCGTTGTCATTAGTTTTATTATGTAAATGTAATATTTTAATAAAATGAAATGTAAGACCTTACTCAAAAGGCATTTGGTATGTATTATTTTGGTTTTCCTTATGCAGTCATTTTAATGTGCATTTTAATGTTATGTATTTAAATGAGAATGGAAATTTTTATTTGATACTACTGAGAAAATATTTTTGAAATATATTTAGCTTAATTTTTTATCCCAATTTACTAGACTATGTAACTTAAACAAATCCACTGATTTCAGTAGTAATATTTCCAAATGTCCTTTGGGGGCCTAAATAATATGCTTGTAATCTCTTCCTCATAAATATGCAATGAGTAATTGGTTCATATACTATGGGTGGAGTTACAAGTGAGAATAAACTATATGGATAGGCCTTTGTTCTATGACCACTATACTATTCTGAAAAGCCACTTAGTAAACTGGAAATTGTGGTCCCCAAATATCTGGAAGGTACTTGGTTAAAGACTCTTCTGGATGTAAGTAGTGTTGCAATAGGTCTTGAAATGTATATTAGTCTTTGTATTAACTAAAGATTATCAGAAAGTGTGTATATACATTTCAGGAGGTATCCAGAAGCCTGAACATGTAGGTTGTAGAGGTGGAGATAATCTTTTCCTTTTTTAAAAATATAACTGAAGCTACTTAATTGGAAAAGGATATTATTGCTTGATTGGAATATTGCTTTATCATATTATATACTTGCTTATCTATTGATTTATGCAGCATATATTTAGAAGCTAAGCAAAAGGATAAGAGGAATTAATTCATGGGAACACCTGATCTAGCCATAGTGGAAATACTTCCTTGTAATTATAATGTAGCATCAACTGAAGAATTATTTAATTAAAATAGTATTAAACTATTTTTAATTAAAGTTAAAAGGTTAGAATATAATGGAAATGCAAATAAATAAACCTTTGTTTTATTTTTATAATGAGGTTAGTTTTAAAGAACTAGTTAACTGAAGCTTATTTTGCTTTAGGCAACCCCACAGAGGATTCAAGGGCCTCATTCATCAATGATCAGGGAATCTCCATTTCCTGCAGAATACTTGGTTGAAATTAACAAGACTTTGCTGATTATAGCTGATGCTGAGCTCTTGCTAAATGCTCCAGAACTTCATTCAGCAATCTATGAAGATTTTTCTACTCAAGAAGATTCATTAAAGGTACTAGAAACTGAAATCTAATAATTAGGATTAAAAACATAAAAAACATTATTTGTTTATTTAATTATTCAATTTATATAGCCACCCATCTGAGGCCAATGACTCTGGGCAGCTAGAAATAATAAAAATAGTCAAATAGTAAAAACAATACAAAAAATTAAATATAAATACAGCTGAGCAATCTAAAAGCCATGATGTTAACACAACCATGAAACGGGGCCCTTCACACACTCGGGGCCCAAGGCCTGGGCACAAAGCCAGGTCTTCAAGGTCTTCTTTAACATTCTTCTCAATAAATGTTTTAACTCTGGTACATGGTAATACACTTCAAGATACTTTCTGACTTTAAAAAAACTGTTTCAGCCTTGGGTATATTTTGATTTATAGCCACCTCTGTCTAATTTTTCTAGAATCATCACCAATCCAATCACTTCTTAGATTCAAGACATATAAATTCTTTCATTTACTAAAACTAAACACTGATCTTTTTAAAAAGCAATGTAATCGTTTGAAAAGGAATGGGAAGAAATTAGATAAAGACCATTGTGAAGTAAGTTATTAGAAGTTGTATTGGGCCAGATCAAACAATATTAACACACACATTTGTACACACACACATGCTTATAAGGGCACACATCCTATAACCTATAAGGCTAAGACTGTACTTCTCATTACTGGATTCTTCCATTTAATTCCTAATATACTCCCTAATCAGGGAGACATGGTCTGACTTCCAAAATTGCTATGACCATTATTGTTTAACTCTTGTTTCTTGAGCAAGCTCTAATGGTCTAGTTTGCTTATAACACTGAGCTGTAATGGACGGCTTCAGACATCATGCTGAGCCAAAAGCATCCAAACCATTTATGATTTACATGTGTGCATCATTCTAAGCCCTAAGCCAAGCGATGAAAGATATAAATATATATACTGATGATTCTTGCCTTCTAATCAGGCTCTATTTTTCCAGCTGGCAGTTATCCTTGAGGGGATGCTAATTCTGCCTGGTATTTTTGTTTTACCGTATTACAGAACATAAAAGATATGTTGGATAAATTGGAGGATCAGATTGCAGTTATTCATGAAAAGCAACCTGATGTTATACTAGAAGCATCTGGACCTGAAGCTGTTCAAATAGAAGATTCACTAACCCAGCTTAATACAGAATGGGATAGAATTAATAGAATGTACAATGACCGTAAATGGTAAGTAGAAGGACTGCCTATATTTTGTGCTTACAATTTTTCATCTAGAAAATGTGATGTTAGTCAGTAAAGAAGAGAATAACTCAGATAGTAGGCATTTTATAGCTCCACACTCCCTGCAATATAAACCAGCTGCTAAGCTTGGATGTAAGCAGGGTAACATTTTAATTTATAAAATCTTATTTATTTGCCAACTTACTTAGCAAATGACTAGGGCAAGCTAGCAGATCCCAGAACTATTAAGTCAGGAGGTGTGAGGAAACCATATATTAAACATGAAAGTTAAAATGGCATCATGTTTGTAACTTTATGAATAGCGGAGAGTGGAGAGAAACTTGACTCCTTTGTTCTCAGCCTCTTTGTCTCTGCAAATTTCAAATCAGTTGCTGCATCTTAGACATTTTTCTCTGTGTCTTTCAGCATTTGCTACAACAGAAGATGTTTTTTTGTGCTGGTTTGTTTGTTTGTTTTGCTAAGAGAAATTGTAGCCAGCTCAGACCTGTTTACTAGCGTTCCTGTTAAAGTCACAAGAATTTGGGCCAATTATTTCATGAGAGTATAGGAATCCACATAAACACCATGCACACTCTTTTAATTGCACTTTCAATCTTGTTCTCTATAGTTATGAAGGCAACACCTGTAGAATTGTATCGGTCCCTGGCATTATCTCTTTTCTAAAACAGTTTTGTGTAATATCACAATTTCTTCCTCAGTACTTGCAGACAATTGTGCTGTGACTAGGTTTGAAGCCCCATTATTCATTTGGAAACTCCAGTTATCTTATTAAATTACCAATTAAGCAGGCAAACCTTCCCATTTTAAAAGAGAAACTTCATTAATTGGTGAAATTAAACTTCATTAATTGGTGAAATACCACAAATAGATTTCCTAGCTGGTTTATTGCATGGTAAGACAGTTCTTGAATCTCATAAATAATGTACCTTATTTTGCATTGTACTTAAAAACAAGCAGGCTTCTTTAAAGCCAAGGCTTTAAAGCCGCAATGGGTATGAATAAGTCTTCTGTAATACAGAAGGGTTCTCCTGTATTAGGGGCACAAAAACAGTTTGGCTCAGTTATAGCTATACCTCACAACTGGGAATAAAAATTTATCTCTAAACAATATATACTGTGTTTTCTATGCAGAATATAAATGTCCTCCTATTTTTCCTCAGTAGGAACATTTTGTTGCAGAAATGGTTACAGGAAGAACTGTTTTTTCAGCTGTAATGACCTGACAATTGTAATGTCTCCCTTTCACCCATGGAGCAGTGGAACAATTAGGTGTCTCTAGGCAAGATGCCCTCAAGGCTTTCCTGCAGTTTCTCCCCTTGTTGCAGTGGGCTTGTTCACTTTCCCACTATGCAGTTGCTCTGCTTCCTCTCCTTAATTGACAGCTGATATCAGGAAGGACTTTCTCCCCCTCCTTTCTGTCTTCTTTTCCTTGCCGTGCAGTAGACATTCATGACTGGTAAAGTAGTGCCCCTGGAATGAATGAAGAAGTACTTCACAATACTCCTTACAAAGCAGAAGCTGGGGGAAAGATGGAGCAAATACTGGAGATGCTATGCTCACATTCTTACCATCTTCACTAGCTTACCCATAAATTCTTGGGAAGGAAAGGCCTTCCCCAAATTAAAAAAGAAACCAGCCAAGTACAGAAGCTGTCTCAGCTGATGGTTGGCTGAGCGGTACTCCTAACATAGGTGGAGGTGGAAGAAGAAGAGGGAAAAAAAATCCTGATGCTTTCTGGTAAGGCAGATTGGAAATTGTAATGGAGACATCTCAATATCTCACATTATCAGGTAGCGCTGAGAAGAACTTTCTTTTGGCTTCAGTCATGGGCAACTATCTCTAGTATTGTTTCCTGGAAAAAGGTGATAGCAGACACACTGAAACATTTCATTGATCAGCATACTTGCTATAGTAGAAGGCTTTTGTAATGGCATGTGGGAATGACTTCGGGAGATCGCAGTGGGGCGGACAGATGCTGCCTAGGGAATGATCAGATAAGAGAGGGTGTAGACCTCAGCTGCATAATGGGAAGAGAAAGAAACTCAGAAAGGAACCTCCTAATTTACCAGGCTGTAAAAGAGATGGCGGGAGATTTGTACTTTCAGACATGGCTACAACTGTTAATGTAGCCTTACAATAAAGTAGAATTAGCTCGTCTGGTCATGTTTCCTGTCAAGTCTACATGGGAAGACTGACAGCTTTCTTTTTGAAAAAGGAGATGATATTGTCTGTTCCTAGTTCTAGCTTTTTACTGTTTGCCTGGAAATCTGGCAAATTGCATCACTACTCTGAAATGGCTTTTATCTCATGTTTGGATTGCACTTGAAAAAATGTGCTGCATAAATATTCATACATTCACATATTCAGCAACTTAGTTTTCATCCAAAATTTGGCTGTATGGGGAATGAACAAGAATCAACTCTGTGGCTGAATCTGTAAAACTCATTTTTTCCTGGAGTTTCGGTTTGGAGAACTAGCTTATTATGATTCACGTGTCCCAGAGTGATCGATGGTCTTGGTACATTTGCTTCAAAGTAGGCAAACTGATTTTGAATAGGAATTAAATTTTGTGTAGGTTGCCTGTATGCTTATGCACTCTCTTTCTGCTTCTATATGAGTTTGAAATGATAGAAATTATAAATGGATGGATTAAAAGTACAAATAGTGCTTCCTTTAAAGTTGGGCTTTAAGTATCTTTGTTTTCCATGCAGATCAACTAAATTACCTGCCAAGATTGCATCCGTTGTCTTCTACATATGCACACACACTCACTCACATATTCTATTTTGCAAGCGTGTCAGATATGTATTCCGTAGTGCAAGATTGTCTTGTTCTACTTTTGAAATACCTTTCACTTTTTTCTCCTATTCTTCTTATGCCATTCAGTTGTTTCGATAAGTCTGTAGAGGAGTGGAGACATTTCCATTGTGATCTAAATGATCTCTCACAGTGGCTAACTGAAGCAGAAGGGCTGCTGGCTGAAGCCCACTTTCCAGATGGCAGCCTGGATACAGAAAAAGCCAGGATACAGCAGCAGGTAACTGATTAGTGTGTATTAAGCCCACCACTCTAGTTAGAGCCTTTAATTCTAGTTTTGTCATAGAAGCAAGTGGCACTTGTCACGTTATGTAGTGTTGGTAGCCAGGACTTGGGCAAAGTGTGTGAAGGGCTGCTTTGCAAAATGTATTGGGGCTGCCTGCAAAGCCCAGTGTGGTTGCTTTGAGGGTTTGTGCATGGATGTGCACAGATAACACTTCCGTTGGGACTGCCAGTAGACCAAAGGGGCTGCCTTTGTGTTTCAAGGGGACAGTTGTGCCTTCACGCCTTGCTTGAATGCATTGCTCAGCCCTTTTGAAACAACTGAAGTCAACCACAGGAAGTGTACTGAGAAATTATTCACATACTCTCCAAAGATGTTGATAAAACAAATATAGTGAGTTAAAAAACTAAAGAAGCCAGTGCTCTCACTTTATTTTGGGAGGGGTGCTGTACGAAACATACTACGATTTAAGTCTTGCTGTTCTAGAGCAAGCATTAAATCTGCTGCTGAGAAGGCCCTGCTCCTAGTAGAGGCAACTCTGCCGGTCACCTCAGGCGAAGCTTAGGAGGACCTTTATTTTGCGGAGGTCAAGTCTGTGTGTGAACGAAAGGGAGAGTGCATTTGTATTAGAGGAGGAGTCTTTGCAATATTAGAAACTCAAATTTCATAACTGAGAATATTAAAGAGAAGAAACAGCATATTGGGCTAGGCTTAGAAGCAAATAGGCAGCCCTTCGCAGTAAGGGACACATGAGACCCAAACTGTTGGTCTTTACTGGTAGTAGGTGATGCTTCTCAGTGTTTTTTAAAAGCAACCCCACATAGGTCAGAGAACAGGAGGTCCTGTCCTGGTGCACAAACAGCAGTTGCCAGGAATCCATCTTATTGCAGCAGATGTAACAGCTGATAGAGATATTCTGAATCAAAACAGAACCCCAAATGGAAGCCACATAAAGGAAGTATGATATATGAATATTTTATAAATATGTATATATTGAGCCTTTTGTTGAATGTCATCTAATTCCAGTCTTCTCTCACTGTTAAATAATCGAGCTTTTTGTTTGGTTTTAATTTGAACATCAATTTAAAATTTAAAGAAGAAAAAAAATCTTACTTTAAAACATGGTTAAAAGATCTTTGAAATCTTATTTTTAAGGCATGAATTGTTTTCTTTGGAAAACTGAAGTTAAATTAAGTGCATTGTTTCCGTGATGCAATTTCTTATTTAATTTTATGCAAAAAGCATTAGGATCTATGAAGTGTGCTTTATAATTGTGCCCAAAACAAACCTATCTGCATGTATCTTTCTTTCTTTCTCTCTCTCTCTCTCTCTCTCTCTCTGTATATAAATAAATAATCATGGAGAAAATCTATCTATGTGGTCGCTAAGAGTTGACAATGACTTGATGAAACATAATCAGTCAGAACTCTATATAAATAAATAAAGTGAGTTCTGTTGACAGTAGATGCTTTCTCTGGGTGTTAAGGATATTTGAAGCTTTGAGTCTGACTTTCCTTGACTTCCTTAGTTTCCTTGGGGCTTTTATTGTATCTGCAGAATATGGGAACACTGTCCTTGATTAGCCTAGCTGAAATCTTCAAAGGCTAGGCAGAATATCTGTTTGAGACAATTAATGCAATAAGTTATTTTCATTTCATTCCACCACCCCAAAATAAAATCTCTAGGCAGCATTTCTCTTTTTAAATATAGGTCCAGTATCTTAAGGATAGGCATATATATCCTAATTATTTTAGAGATGCCAAGTCTTCAGACTGGTCTAACTTCAGCAGTTCTGTATCATTTGTGTTTGGTAGATATTCTTAAGTATGTTTATCAAGTTTTGATAACAAATACCTAACCAATCACTTAAAGGAGTGGTATAATCTGTCTCTTTAAGAACTGAGCGACCAGTCATTTTTTTCCCAGCTATATCAGTGTCATGTTGGGTAGGCAATAATATTCAGTTTAAATGTATATGTATATGTATATATGCGTTTTCATCAGGAACTTGAAGAGGGAATCAGCAGCCATCAGGTCAGTTTTTCAACACTGAATAGAACAGGAGAAGAAATAATCCAGAAACTCTCCAATACAGATGGAAGCTTCCTGAAAGAAAAACTAGCTGGGCTGTTTAAACGCTGGAAAACCATCACTGCTGAAATCATGGAAAGGCAGCAGAGGTAACTGGACCCCTCAGGATTTGAGGACATCTTAATAGAAGAATTGGAGATAAATGGCTTTAAAATTTGGAGATGCCATTGTGGATTTTCATGAAGAGAAAACATCTAAAAGATTTCCTAAAGCAGCTTCCTAAAGCAGCTTCATAGCTGTTACTATACTTATAATATAGACTATAGCTTATTATATTAATTAGAATATTGATGATACATTAATATACTATATAAGATGTAATATAATATAACATGCATTTGTTTTATATTTCCCTATGAAATAAGGAATTGATCATTAACATATGATTTTTTTGTTTACTTTGGAGTGTTACAATTGAAGATAGGATGTTCTGAAATTGCATTTTATTAATGACATTTGGAAATTTCCTTGAGTGCTTCTTAGTAGCAGGTGGTTAATAAGTTTGAAAAAGTCTTCCATCCAAAATGAACAAAATCCAACTAAATCAGTTTGTGTGAAGTTAAATGTTCATACAAGTATGTTGGAAAACACTGAAATTGAAAACTATTTCCCCCTCAAAAACCTAAATGATAGCTACTATAAAGTCCATTTCCCTATATATTGTCTTGTTCATATACAGTAATATCAAAACTATATTAATATAGTTTTGTGTCAATTCATTGAATTTTTCCATAAGGATATTAAGTTGATGTTTTTCATAAGAATATGAAGTGTTGCATGGAAAAAGTAATGGAAATGGCCTATGAAATTTGTGCCATTAAGGCGTATGCTTCACTCAATCTTGTTTTTAATATTCTAGTGTATCCTTTCTATTCCTTTTAGTGAGCTGTAGTTAGAATATTTTGCTTTTATATTTGTTTCAATATTTATAGTGATTTTGTTTTATATTCTTCACCTTGGGGCTTTGATTCAGACTGAAAGGAAAAAATCAACAATTAATGGACTTCACACGAAAACTAGAAGAAATTAGTTGCTGGGTAGAAAATGTAGAAAATTCCCAGGATGAGAAACCTACAATCAGCCCTGAAGAGAATTTGCAAGAATTAATGGCAAGTAACATTAAAAATATTAAGCATTTTTGAGTTTTATTTATTGTATCATGTTCCTTTTTTTGTTGGATAACATTTAGGAGTGCTCAAAGTGCCTATTGGTACCACTGGATCCAAATCATAAGCTGTAGTCTCACAAATAAACATGGGATAAAAATAAATAAATAAATAAACAAAATAAATTTCTGTATCACTGATAAACCGTAGGTATGTATGGATGTTTTAGCTTAATAAGTTGTGTGTTATGATTAATAAAATTATGGTTTATTCTGTAACCTGATTATGGTTTATTCTATGGCACTACATATTGGCTTATGTTTTTGCAGCCATAGGACCTGGGACTTGCTTTTCAGAACAAATTCTTCATTGAATTTTTGTCAGCAATACACTTACTATGATTTTTCTGTGCTCTTACAATTTGAAGCATATGTACTGCCCTGAATATAAGAGATAACCAGTCTTTAATGAATGAGTAACACTGTCTTTGCCCATTTTTAGGGACTGATTAAGGAAATGGATATACAAGGAGAGAAACTTAAGTGGCTTAACAGAAAAGAAGCAGAGGTACTTTCAAATACAAGCATTGGGCCTCAGGAAAGAGAGAATATTTCTGATAGGCTGAATACCCTGAATATTAAATGGAAGAAGGTATACATTTTAATCAGTGTGCAATAAATATTGTTCCTTTAGTTATGTTCATGCAAGATAGTTGTGAGTAATTGAGAGAACTGGATAACTTATTTTATAAAAATAGGGTCACAAAATTCTTACTGAAATTTGCAATTTTTTAAATTTATAGACTAGATAATATAACATTATTTCCTCCTGTTTACAGCACCATGAATAGGTTCAGATGTAGATACCTTTGAAAATAATTTTAAAACACTTTTTTGAGCTGAGGTATATTTCCACAGTGTTCAGTTTTTATACTAACTTTCTTCTGTTGCCCTTTGAAGTTCAGCTGAACTTAGAGAAGTTCCCAAAGCCTTCTTTTTCTCCTTCAAGACTATTCAAAGCCACACCCACAAAACATTGGCATTACTATATAACTGAGTTCTTCCCAAGCTCCGTGTGGGAAAAATGAAAACTTAACTTGCATAGAGAATAGCTCCAGTATAGTCTTAATCTGGTAAGCAGCTTTGCTGCTAATGGGCTATCCTTTTATTAGTGTGAGCATTCAGACACGCAACCCTCATTTGTATTCTGAAGTAGTATTTATTTATTTTATTCGATTTGTACACTGCCCAGATCTGAGTGCTTCACAGAAAAACAGCAGGATTATATTACGTGGCTTTTCTGAATGTACAGTACTCTCTCTGACTAGCTTTTTCATTTTGGAAATTGTTCGTGTTGAAAGTCATTGACTTTATCACACTATTGAGTACTGTAAAAGCTCTTAGGCCCATGTCATGAAACTGGTGGAAGTCGAATGATAGTGGAATGAAGTGTCCAAAAATATGTCATAGAAGGATACTTTAGCATATGGTGAACTTTGGCATAGCAAACTTAGAGGAAAGGGAGGAGTGAAACAAATATGAGCATTTCTGTGATACAGTATTTATGGTATTGGACTAGGACTGGGGAAATCCAGGTTCTAGTCTACTCTCAGCTGTGGAAGCTCACTGAGTGGTTTGGGACCAATTATTTTCTCTCATTGTCCAATCTACTGCGGACAATTGTATTATTATTATTGTTACTATTGGGACAAGATGAAGGGAAAATACCATATAAGCAACTTATAAGAGGAAGAGGTATGATATATATCCAACAAATCATAATCTCAGGCAGGATACTAATTTTGGGAGTTTCCCTTAAAGTCTCATGAACTCTTCAAGCCATTAGAGGAAGCAATTTAAAATGGTCGGCCCCAGAGGAAAATACTATCAATGATTGACGCCATATTGAGGGCCCCATAGAGCATTCGTCCATATGGAAGAACCCCCAGCCCTTTTCAAGAGCCAGTTGCAAACCCCTCAATCGTCTGTAGTGAATCTTTAGTGAAAGATTAATTGTCCTGCCCGCCGTTGTCTGTAGTTGCATAGTACTGCAGAATGATATCCATGGTTTTTGGAATGTAAAAGTTATTTTCCCCCACACAATGCTAGGTGTTCAAGGAAGCACCCAGCAGACTGAGAGAACTGGAGGGGTATGTTCATCAGCAGCATCTTGTGCCAAAGTCTTCTGGTAAGTCTTGAGCAGAAAATTATTTCTCTGGAGAAACATTTGGGTATATTTTTGTCATCTTAGTAAATCTTGAGTCTCTAGATAAAGAAGCAAATATGGTATAACTGTTTATTTTGATCTTGAAGAGAGAGGATTCTTAAGATACTTTTACTTTAAAAGAGCATAAAATGAATTTTGAAAAACGGACTTGTAATGTATTTGCTTAAGAAGAGAAAGTAATTTCCTGTCGTATTAACAGCTTTTTAAAAAAAATTAGCACTTTTGTGTTTTTCCATTTGTATGATTTAGGGGATCAGGAACCAAGTGTCGCTTATGAAAATCAATGGCATTTCTTTGGCTGCCAAATGAACATTTTCAGTCAATTCCTTTTTCCACAAATAGTAAACTAAGATCAGCAGCAGACTGTGAGTTTACCCTTGTTGACAGATTACTGCTGACTTAGGGTTTGAATGTTATAGAACTGTTTGAGTATTTTTTTTAGATTTTTTTATCCCACCTTTATTATTTTTATAAATAACTCAAGGCGAAGAACATACCTAATACTCCTTCCTCCTCCTATTTTCCCACAACAATAGCCCTGTGTGGTGAGCTGGGATGAGTGGCCCAAGTGATCAGGCCGTGAATTTCTCTCATCTCACTAAGCTGTCTGAGAGGAGGATGCCTTTGAGATTTTGTAAAAATGACAACAACAATCTTTCCAGTACCACTATGTATCTAGAGGTTAGGTTAAATGATGAATTGGGGGATATTTAGACATATGGAAACAAGCTATTTTCAGAATTCTGTCCTTAAGAGTAAAGTCCTGATAGTTTTAAACTGTTAGGATAGGATGGAGATACGAGAGGACTAATATGGTAGTCTTTGAACTACAAGAGGTATTGTACCATTGTTGTTTTGCTTTTCTAGTGAAAATAAATAAGTACAAGTTGAAATACCAAACAAATTATGTTGGTTGTTTAGGTTTCCCTGTTCTCCAAAAGACAGTGCTAGTGTCTTCTGCCTTGGAAAATGTGGCACAAATTCAGCATCCTTTGGAAATCTCTACACCTGCCGATTTGGATCAGACTACGACAGAATTGGCTGACTGGTTGGCATTGATTGATCAGATGCTAAAGTCCAACATAGTTACTGTTGGAAATACTGAAGAAATCAATCGGACGATTGCACGCATGAAAGTATGTGATGCCCTGAGGTGCTACTATATTTTTGGGAAGCCTGAAGATATTTCATAATACCCTCTAATTAAAAAAACAACAACCCTTCCTCTGTTTTTTGTTTGGTGAAAATTCTGTCACAGAATTTCATAATTATTGAAAATAAAACTCAAAGAAGAATTAGCAGTAGAGCATTCCTCTGCGCATTTTGAGTGGTGTCAAGACTGCCCTTATTAAAAATGACTAGTCAATAAACTGAAAGCCTTTTTGAATGTTCACCCAATTGTGCAAACAGTTGCTTTGTTTTCCTTGCCTGAATCCTCCCTGCTCAGTAATTTATTTTAGAGCAACTAGCAGGCAACTGGGACTTAATATCTAAATCCATTCCCCAGCAGGGGAAGAATATTTTGTGTGCAGTATCCATGCTTGCTTTTCATCATACTCTGTTAAGATATAGGAGTGCTGCCTTTTTTTCTGCCTCAAGCAAACCTATGCGGAGCATTGACAGAGGAAAATGGGCAATGCCTCAGAGAGTCAGGCTGAGCATAACTTTGCTCAGTGAAGGAGGCGCACAGAGCTTTGCTTGATCGGGATTGTGTACATTTGCCATTAGCCTTCGTAGGAAGCCCAGGACACCTATTACGCTCTTTAGAAAATCTGTTTCTGATTTTTTTCCCCTGCACTCAGTAGCAGCACAATATAATAAATTGGTATTGTTCCAGGATCTGACTATTTTTAAAGCCAACCCTATTTTTAAATTGACTGCCAGCTGCATGTGTACATTGGCATGCAAGTTGCTAGAACAAGTTCACTTTCAACAGAAATGTTAACTGTTATCTACAATTAGTTGCAACTCATTCATTGAACTTAAAATAATTAAATTCAATTGAAATAGGTTAATTGCCTTGCTCAAGAATTGTTAATCATTGAGATCCAGCTTTAGGCAAGCTGAGACTGAATTTTAGGAGAAATGGGAGTATTTATACTGGCATTTAAAAATGTGCCAGCAGAAGTTAACAGGGAAGTGGTTCAAGAAACTTGTGCTGACATTTTCTTTGCTGCTGATATTAGCAACATTAGAATATGGATGCAAATAGTAACAAATTACTTGAGGATAGGTGTGTATAAGGTATCACAAATAGCAGTGGTCAGATTAACTGCCTGTAAGAATATATTTAATGCAATTTAATAGGAAAATCTCAGAACTTTTCAGCTGCCCCCTTTTTAGACGCACTATTTGGTTTGAGAGCAAAGGGTCATAATGGAGATTTCCTTCTCAGCAATTTGCCATGGAAAAAGTGTCTCTGTGTGTGTGTAGTTAAGCAGCTACCGCTATAATGAAATCTCTGCTGATTAAAACTCTTCCCTGAATGTATACTGTCTAAAATCTGGGATTATAATATACTGTATAGTGTTTATAAACTGGGATTATTATATATAGTGTCTATAATCTTCTTGGAGCAGAGAAACATAAATAATGTATCTAGGTGTCCCATCAAGAGATCACAGAAAGCATGAATGTCTGCAGCCTTTAGTGCATTAACATGAATTTTATACAGCTTTATTTCCACTCATGTCTCACTTTGTGAGAGTAAAATCTCTAAAGGTACTGTGCAGCTCTAACAGGTGATTAAGCCCTTATTTCAGCTTTCCTAAACTGGTGGGCTCCAAGTGTGGGTTTACTACAGCACTCCAGATTCCCAAGTATCATGACCTACTGCCTGGAAATTCTGGGAATTGTAATCTCAACACATCTGGAGATCACAGATCATGAGTTCTGACTGATCAGTCTATTATATTCTGAAGTAATAGGAAAGCTTTTTAATGTAGATTATAATGTGATTAAGAAACATTTATTGTATAACTTCATTTTCTCTTGAACCACTAGTAGCACATTTTTATCCTACTATTTTACAGATAACAAAAGATGATTTAGAACATCGGCATCCCCAGTTGGATTCTGTTTTTACTTTGGCTCAAAATCTGAAAAACAAAACATCAAGTTCTGACTTAAGGACAGCAATCACAGAGAAATGTACGTGTTTCTTGTCATTAAACCAAAGAGTAGCACTAAAGTGATATAATTATGATAGACGTAATCATTGAATTCTTCATTGACAAAACAATGGATACAGAATGGAATGAGGCAGGTGGAGCTGGTCGAATCTATCATACAGAGATGAAGGCAGCGTTAATTCTGATAGGCAAAAGAAAAAAATAAGAATGAAGATCTATAGCAAGGTATCTTTCTTAAGGTGTTGCTTGACATTGACTGTCTTAGATTCACATCTTTGGATTTCTTATTTTTCAATGACTAACAAACTGGAGCTTGGTAACTGAGATCCAGAGCTGTGGTCTCTTAAAAAAGATCTACTTAGATGATATACTTTGAACAGTGTTGGCACCCCATAAAATTCAACAAATTTGGGACAGTTGGATCCAGTTTTTATATGCATTTTTTGTATAATTTTCTATTTTTAATCATAAAAATCATTTTAATGAACACCTACACTGGGAAATTAATAAAAAATGAGAGAAAAAAAATAAGCTGATGGAATAAGGGATAGTTTGGTAAATATAGTTTGGTAAGATACTGGCACTAATTCAAAGGCAAACATTACATTTCCAAATTATGCATTTTCACTAACAAAGGCATATTATATACTTTGTTGTGTATGTGTATATATCTATTATATAAGTAGATTTGGCCCCTCTCAGAATTATGGGTATCCATAACAGCAGATTTAGGAGTCAATGTTGGTTTGAGTGATTTTTAAAAAAATGTTACTTTGGTAGAAAAAGGAAGATGATACAATATTTTTAATGTCTTTTTATGGTAATAAGTTTATCTTTTGTCTTTTTCAGTGGAGAAAGTTAAGAACCAGTGGGATGGTACGCAACATGGGGTTGAAGTACGTCAGCATCAGCTGAAATGCATGCTTACTGACAGCATGAAGTGGGATGACCAGAAGCAAGAAATGGAGAAGTTAATTGGACAGTATGAGATCCATCTGCATGCTCTCTTACAGTCTTCTAAAGAAAAGCTCACCAAACAAATTTCAGAAAACAAAGTGAGTTCAAGCACGCTTCCTAACGCAGAACCTTGGTTCATAGATTCAGTTTAACGACTTACTCCTGTCACAGAGCTAATTCAGTTTGAGAAAAATAATGTGACACAGCTATTCCTGACGTATCTGCAAATTGAAAGATTTTACAAAAATGCTCAGACAGCTGGATTTCTATATCTTATGTCTTGAACTCTCCTTACTGTAGATATTATCCTGACTCCCATTTTTATTTTGGAAAAGGCAGCCAAGTTAAAGCTTGGGAATCTTCCAAGTTGGAGGTGGGGAGGGCAGGGAAGGCAATGATAGTAGTGTTCATGACCTACTGCTGATTAAATTCAGGAGTGGTGAATGTGTCTTCTAATTAGATTAAAACAAATTTTCCAGAGAGATATTACTGCTAGTTGATGCTTACCTGATAATAAATCTCATCCCTGTTATAAATCTATGCATTTTTCCATTCAAAATTTTGATGAGAAAAATAGACCAATCTTTATCTTTTACTAGCTTAGGAACTTTGGAGACTGCTTTTCACTGTTTCAGATAAACAGATTCCTTTCTGATTAGTCCAGAGACATTAAGTTCTTGGTAGTTTTTTTCTAAAACCCGGTAACTATCTTTCAGTGGAGGCATTACCTGTTCTTGTGGGTCCTTTGTTTTTTACTTGCAAAATGTCATTGATTTTGGTGCAAGAGATTGACTCAGAGTTCACTTGGACTCTTAAGACAATTTTTTATCCTAACCTAGTACTGTCTCCTCCTCTGCTGCCTGCCCCATTTTTGTGGGTCATAGTCTGCTGCTTCTTTGCTATGCTAGCCCAGAGACTTAATTTGTCTGGAGATTGATTTATCTTTGATAAAGCATCCATTGTCTTAGTCTGCATAGCACTCTTAAGCTGGTTACCAAATTAAATCATTTTCTGGGTCCATACAAGGTGAATTGTATATGCTGGGCTCAAACAAAAGCATAAATTTTTCTGAATAGGTTTGACAATGAAAAAGTCAGGAACTGTTATCTTTCAGTATCCTTTCAGCAATCAATTAGTGATACTAAATCCTTGAAATTATATCAGAGGTTTGCTTGTTAGTAAATTAATACATACACAATATTTTGTCCAGAAGTACTTTGCCATGTTCTGTCACTTTTCATCAGGTGGCTGAATGATGAAAATTGTAAAATAGGACATCTTTGGTGATATGGGCTATTTTTTTATATTGATACCAACCAATCTAAAGAAATAAAATAACCTACAATCTTTTAATATTGTGCTACACGATTGGAAAAATGGCACCACATTGGAGGATTCTGTGATTTTAAGATTATGGTTTAAAGGAAACAGAATATAAATGCCCACCCCAGGATCCACAAAATAATTCTTAGAGACTGGTGATAAATTGTGACAGGTATATAAAATAAAATCCACTTATGTGAGAGCTACTAATTACTATTAGAGCAATAATTTCTATCAAGGAATGCAAGTAATGAGTACTCTTTTAGATTCAAATATGGCTTAAAAGAAAAAAAAAGTTGTAAGGGAGAAAAAATAGGTGTAAAACTTCAGAATCTGCATCTAGCTTTAGGTGGAATTTTCAGGGTGATGGCAGGTATTACGATTAAGTGCTAGGACAGGCATGCAAAATATTTCTAGACAGAGGGCTGCATTTGACCTTTGAAGAGACTGCTGGAGCCATATTCCAAAAAATAGTCAGGGAGGTCAAGACAAAATCCAAATTTGGTGTAATTATATTTACATTTAATTTTAATCAAAATTAAATAAATATGGTTTCACATCAGTAATATGCTTAATAATGCTTCCTTTCTATCATATTAAGACATAACATTTGGATAATGTCAATGGCCAATTCTACTTACAGAATTATAAAAAAAACCTGAACTTGTGATTGATTCCACTGCTGAAGGCCATTATTTTACCTTCTGTCTATCTAACAATTGTCATTCTTTGGAAAGAATTTTCATTCTTTGGTTACAGATTCTTATTTTGTGAGATTAATGTCTGAGTTTTTTGGACTATAATTTAATTATTGTAATTAAAGAAATTAAAAGCAATACGTTTCTGAGGATATCTACAGCAAATACAAGTTAATTGCTGCCTGCAATTGTATACAATTTTCCTTAGCTCTGTTTCTGGGTTTTGTCATTCCTACAGTTTTCAAGGAATGAACAATCACCTTGGCATCATATAAGAGATATATCCATATCCCTCATCTTTATTTTTATACTGTGAATGGAATACCTTGCATTCTCACTGTAAAAGCATCTTAACTTACAGATTTCTTTAAAAGATTTCCAAAAAACCACTGGAATATAGAAGAATATTTAACCTAAGGGAATCTAGATAATTGATAAAGTATTTTTTTTCCCTTACTATTGTGATAGAAGCCTTATATTGGGAAGACAACAGTAATTTGCTTCTGCTAATTTGTATTTATCATTCTAGGGTAATGTTTGATTGTTCCATTCGTAGTAATAGATTTTCCTATAGAAAAATGGAATCTTAAACAATTATTGAATCATAATACATATCAAGAATCTTATAAGAAAAATAAGAGTCAAGAATATTTTCTGATCATAGCCCTGCATTTTATTTATTCTTTGAATACAGATGACTATGCATACTGATTCATCAGTACTACGTTTCTCCTATATTTAGAAAATAAATGATTTCTATAGCCTTTATGCTCTTTTTATTTGACACCTCTATGTTTTATTTATGAGAGTTTAAATAAGAAATAAAATTCTGATGTCAAAAGCAGATAATAGTATAAGCTTCCTTTGTATGCTGACCATACCTATATATGGAAAAGTAGTGCTCTATTACTTTAAGACTGGAAAGAAAATACCTGAAAAATATCAATTGTATTTATTTGCAAAGCAAAAAAAAAAAAGCCTCATGAGAAGCTTTTAAATGATTATCCAAATATCCTTTTTTAAATCAACCCCCTATCTTTCTCCTTGCCACCTTCAGTTGCTAGTCACTTGAGCAGGACTTTTTCTAATCAGAATATTTTTTCTGCTAAAGTTGTAAAATGTGATTTCAGTGACGCTAACAGATGCTCTTTAAAAAGTTTCTGAACTTAAATTCCAGTTTTCTGCAGAGAGTCTGCATTCTGCTGAAGGCTTATGTTTTAGATCAGTGGTTTCTCAACATTTTTGATTATGTAACCTTATCAATAAAATTTTCCTTGGGCATGCATGCCCAATGTATGTATGTTTACTTATAAATTACATATGTATGTACAAATGGATTGTGTACTATAGCCAAAAATAGAAATTAAACATGGCCAAAATAGAGATTTAAAAAGGGATGAGATAAACTATGAGATAAATATAGACAGTCTGATATTTTCTTCCTGCACCTAATGGATCATCTTGCACACTTCATGTTGGAGACCACTGCTTTAGGTTGTAGGCTGAGCTGGAAGAACTTGAAACAAAAGATATAACCATTCTGTCCTTTCAAGTAAAGTATGTTCTGTTGGGGAAATAGGAGGCAGGGTTGCTAACATGAATTTCCAACATTTTTGTTCCTTCTTATCTTTGTAGTGCTAGATGCATTAGTTAGGAAATAAGATCAACTTTGCTTTGCTCTCCACTTCCTAGTGTGCAAAGGCCACCGATAGAGAAACTCCTGGGAAGCATAAACTGTTTGGCATAAGTGGTCTCCCCACATCTGATATGATCTTGGAGTACCTCTTTCTCTCTATATGCCTTAGGGTGCAAACTCAGTGTAACCCATTTGAGTTCCTCTGCTTTCTTTAACTTTCTGCAGCTTCTGTAAGAAGAACCAGGAAGAGTTTGGCACATTGGTCAAATCACGCTACTGTACAGCTGCTGAATCTTCAACCTGCTTTCTTACTTTTGTTATCTTTCCCCTTGTTCTGCTATGATTCTTCATAAATTCTGTTGAGTGAGTTTTGTTCATAACCTGTCTCCCAGTTTGCCCTCCCAGTTTGCCTTTAGTCCAGTTATTCTGACAGAGCATGCTAGGAAATTGTTAATTATAAGACAGATATTTGGGCCTCGCCATTGGTAATCTTGCTGATTTCCCCTTCTCCCCGACTAAAATGTAAGAATAGTTTTCCACAACAATAACTGCTAGGAAAACTGTTCTATTCCTACAGTGGGAAAAATGAATTTGGCATGGATTTTCATTCGTATTGTTCATGGCAGCAACTTACTTTTCCTGACTTGTTTTGGATAATACAGATGGAGATATAGATGCTGTCCCCAGGCCACAAAAAAGTGGAATTCACTCAGTCCCATGGATTTCACCACTAGGAATTTGAACCTCCCCACCACCATGTATTGCTAAAATTTGCTGTTTTAGTCCACATTATAAACTTCTAATAAAAAACAACTGTACAATTAGAGATTTTAACTACTGTTTATTTACTTTTTAGATATTAATGCAAGAACTAGATAAAGGAGATGCCAGGATGATCTCATTTAATGATTTGTCAAATAAACTTCTTCAAGATTACAGTGGTGATGACACAAGAAATGTGAAGGAAATTATGAATCACTTGAATACCTCATGGATTAACCTGAAACAGAGGTGTGTATGTCTAAATTATACACATATACACTCATCTCTGTGTTTCTAAAATATGAAGAATATAAATTCTGTTACTGGAAGCAATATATGATTTAAATTGGGGACTGTTTTTTTTCTTATCATGGCAAGTATGGTTAAATCAAGAAGGCCTCATATTTTCTGTAGCTGTAGCAAGAATGGTATGTAGCTGATCAGTCTTCTGACTCTTACAATTCCTAGGCTCCAAATACTATTTTACAAAAACTTCTTAGGAAGAGGCGTATATTGGTTAAATTAAAAGCTGTACTGCTGAGCACCTGGAGATTATACAATTGGCTTTATACTAGATCTGCTTTAAAAAAAACAACCTAGAAACTTTGGTTTTATATAGATCCCATGGAATCACAACAAAGAAAACAGGATATTTTACATCGGCCCACCCCACCCGATCATCCAGAGGGGGCATGCTGTGGACCCCGTCCATAAGAGAATTTCATCTGACGGGGTCCAGGAAATGGGCCTTCTCTGTAGTGGCCCCCGCCCTCTGGAACATCTTGCCCCCGGAGGTGAGGCAGGCCCTTTCACTCCTGACCTTCCGGAAGGCCCTGAAGACCTGGTTCTGCTGTCTCGCCTGGGGCGGGAAAGTGAATATCCATCCTTGGGGGTGGCTCGCACCCTAGAGTCCCTCCCACCAGCCTGGATTTTATATCTTCCTTGGATTCTATATTTATTTACTGTATTTTATAATAATTGTTTTTATGAGATTTTAATGTTTATACTTGGAGTGTGATTTTATTGGAAACCGCCCAGAGTCCCTCTTTTGGGGGAGATGGGCGGTGGCTAAATTTGAATAATAAATAAATAAATAAGTGCCCTATTGAAATTAATTCTCTGGTGAGTTATTTCCTCTATTGCTTGCAAAAGCTCCCCCTCTTATAACATACTAACTCTTGGATAAGTAGATCACTTAAGAATATACTGTATGTACCCTAGATCCATGTACCCTAGATTCAGCAAAGGATCGTTACCTTGTCGTGGTGCTGGAGCTTGAGCACCTCAGTGATCCCATGAGCTAAACCGTGAAGGGCCACCCAAGACGGGAAGGTCATGACAGAGAGGTCAGACTAAATGCGATCCCTGAGGAAGGTAATGGCAACCCACCCCAGTATTCTTGCTGTGAAAACTAAATGGATCAGTACAACCAGAGATATGTCGGTATACCATCGGAAGATAAGACCCCCAGGTCGGAAGATGGTCAAAATGCTACTGGGGAGGAACAGAGGATGAGTTCAACTAGCCCCAGACGTGATGATGCAGATAGCTCAAAGCCGAAAGGATGGCTAGCAGCCGACGGTGCTGGTGGTGAATGGCGAATCTGATGTTCTAAGGATCAACACGCCATTGGAACCTGGAATGTAAGATCTATGAGCCAAGGCAAATTGGATGTGGTTCTTGGTGAGATGTCAAGATTAAAGATAGACATTTTGGGCCTCAGTGAACTGAAATGGACTGGAATGGGCCACTTCACATCAGATGACCACCAGATCTACTACTGTGGACAAGAGGACCACAGAAGAAATGGAGTAGCCTTCATAATTAATAGTAAAGTGGCTAAAGCAGTGCTTGGATACAATCCAAAAAACGACAGAATGATCTCAACTCGAATTCAGGGCAAGCCATCTAGCATCACAGTAATCCAAATATACGCTCCAACCACCGATGCTGAAGAAGCTGAAGTAGAGCAGTTCTGTGAGGATCTGCAGCACCTACTGGACAACACGCCTAAAAGAGATGTTATTTTCATCATGGGAGACTGGAATGCTAAGGTGGGCAGTCAAATGACACCTGGAATTACAGGTAAGCGTGGCCTGGGAGAACAAAACGAAGCAGGACATAGGCTGATAGAATTTTGCCAAGACAACTCACTCTGCATAACAAACACTCTCTTCCAGCAACCTAAGAGACGGCTTTATACATGGACTTCACCAGATGGACAACCCCGAAATCAGATTGACTACATCCTTTGCAGCCAAAGGTGGTGGACATCTATACAGTCGGTAAAAACAAGACCTGGAGCTGACTGTAGTTCAGATCACGAACTTCTTCTTGCACAATTTAGGATCAGACTCAAGAGATTAGGGAAGACCCACAGATCAGCTAGATATGAGCTCACTAATATTCCTAAGGAATATGCAGTGGAGGTGAAGAATCGATTTAAGGGACTGGACTTAGTAGATAGGGTCCCGGAAGAACTCTGGACAGAAGTCCGCAACATTGTTCAAGAGGCGGCAACAAAATACATCCCAAAGAAAGAGAAAACCAAGAAGGCAAAATGGCTGTCTGCTGAGACACTAGAAGTAGCCCAAGAAAGAAGGAAAGCAAAAGGCAAGAGTGATAGGGGGAGATATGCCCAATTAAATGCAAAATTCCAGAGGTTAGCCAGAAGAGATAAGGAATTATTTTTAAACAAGCAATGCACAGAAGTGGAAGAAGACAATAGAATAGGAAGGACAAGAGACCTCTTCCAGAAAATTAGAAACATCAGAGGTAAATTCCAGGCAAAAATGGGTATGATCAAAAACAAAGATGGCAAGGACCTAACAGAAGAAGAAGAGATCAAGAAAAGGTGGCAAGAATATACGGAAGACCTGTATAGGGAGGATAACAATATCGGGGATAGCTTTGACGGTGTGGTCAGTGAGCTAGAGCCAGACATCCTGAAGAGTGAGGTTGAATGGGCCTTAAGAAGCATTGCTAATAGCAAGGCAGCAGGAGACAATGGCATCCCAGCTGAACTGTTCAAAATCTTGCAAGATGATGCTGTCAAGGTAATGCATGCTATATGCCAGCAAATTTGGAAAACACAAGAATGGCCATCAGATTGGAAAAAATCAACTTATATCCCCATACCAAAAAAGGGGAACACTAAAGAATGTTCCTCCGCAAAGGATCGTTACCTTGTCGTGGTGCTGGAGCTTGAGCACCTCAATGATGCCATGAGCTAAACCGTGAAGGGCCACCCAAGACGGGAAGGTCATGACAGAGAGGTCAGACTAAATGCGATCCCTGGGGAAGGTAATGGCAACCCACCCCAGTATTCTTGCCGTGAAAACTAAATGGATCAGTACAACCAGAGATATGTCGGTATACCATCGGAAGATGAGACCCCCAGGTCGGAAGATGGTCAAAATGCTACTGGGGAGGAACAGAGGATGAGCTCAACTAGCCCCAGTCGTGATGACGCAGCTAGCTCAAAGCCGAAAGGACGGTTAGCGGCCGACGGTGCTGGTGGTGAACGGCGAATCCGATGTTCTAAGGATCAACACACCATTGGAACCTGGAATGTAAGATCTATGAGCCAGGGCAAATTGGATGTGGTTATTGGTGAGATGTCAAGATTAAAGATAGACATTCTGGGCGTCAGTGAACTGAAATGGACTGGAATGGGCCACTTCACATCAAATGACCACCAGATCTACTACTGTGGAAAAGAGGACCACAGAAGAAATGGAGTAGCCTTCATAATTAATAGTAAAGTGGCTAAAGCAGTGCTTGGAGACAACCCCAAAAACGACAGAATGATCTCAATTCGAATTCAGGGCAAGCCATCTAACATCACAGTGATCCAAATATACGCCCCAACCACAAATGCTGAAGAAGCTGAAGTAGAGCAGTTCTATGAGGATCTGCAGCACCTACTGGACAACACGCCTAAAAGAGATGTTATTTTCATCACAGGAGACTGGAATGCTAAGGTGGGCAGTCAAATGACACCTCGAATTACAGGTAAGTATGGCCTGGGAGAACAAAACGAAGCAGGACATAGGCTGATAGAATTTTGCCAAGACAACTCACTCTGCATAACAAACACTCTCTTCCAACAACCTAAGAGACGGCTTTACACATGGACTTCACCAGATGGACAACACCGAAATCAGATTGATTACATCCTTTGCAGCCAAAGGTGGCGGACATCTGTACAGTCGGTAAAAACTAGGCCTGGAGCTGACTGTAGTTCAGACCATGAACTTCTTCTTGCACAATTTAGGATCAGACTCAAGAGATTAGGGAAGACCCACAGATCAGCTAGATATGAGCTCACGAATATTCCTCAGGAATATGCAGTGGAGGTGAAGAATAGATTTAAGGGACTGGACTTAGTAGATAGGGTCCCGGAAGAACTCTGGACAGAAGTTGGCAGCATTGTTCAGGAGGCGGCAACAAAATACATCCCAAAGAAAGAGAAAACCAAGAAGGCAAAATGGCTGTCTGCTGAGACACTAGAAGTAGCCCAAGAAAGAAGGAAAGCAAAAGGCAACAGCGATAGGGGGAGATATGCCCAATTAAATGCAAAATTCCAGAGGTTAGCCAGAAGAGATAAGGAATTATTTTTAAACAAGCAATGCGCGGAAGTGGAAGAAGACAATAGAATAGGAAGGACAAGAGACCTCTTCCAGAAAATTAGAAACATTGGAGGTAAATTCCAGGCAAAAATGGGTATGATCAAAAACAAAGATGGCAAGGACCTAACAGAAGAAGAAGAGATCAAGAAAAGGTGGCAAGAATATACAGAAGACCTGTATAGGAAGGATAACAATATCGGGGATAGCTTTGACAGTGTGGTCAGTGAGCTAGAGCCAGACATCCTGAAGAGTGAGGTTGAGTGGGCCTTAAGAAGCATTGCTAATAACAAGGCAGCAGGAGACGACGGCATCCCAGCTGAACTGTTCAAAATCTTGCAAGATGATGCTGTCAAGGTAATGCATGCTATATGCCAGCAAATTTGGAAAACACAAGAATGGCCATCAGATTGGAAAAAATCAACTTATATCCCCATACCAAAAAAGGGAAACACTAAAGAATGTTCAAACTATCGAACAGTGGCACTCATTTCACATGCCAGTAAGGTAATGCTCAAGATCCTGCAAGGTAGACTTCAGCAGTTCATGGAGCGAGAATTGCCAGATGTACAGGCTGGGTTTAGAAAAGGCAGAGGAACTAGAGACCAAATTGCCAATATCCGCTGGATAATGGAAAAAGTCAGGGAGTTTCAGAAAAACATCTATTTCTGTTTTATTGACTATTCTAAAGCCTTTGACTGTGTGGACCATAACAAATTGTGGCAAGTTCTTAGTGGTATGGGGATACCAAGTCATCTTGTATGCCTCCTGAAGAATCTGTATAACGACCAAGTAGCAACAGTAAGAACAGACCACGGAACAACGGACTGGTTTAAGATTGGGAAAGGAGTACGGCAGGGCTGTATACTCTCACCCTACCTATTCAACTTGTATGCAGAACACATCATGCGACAAGCTGGTCTTGAGGAATCCAAGGCTGGAGTTAAAATCTCTGGAAGAAACATTAACAATCTCAGATATGCAGATGATACCACTTTGATGGCTGAAAGTGAAGAGGAACTGAGGAGCCTTATGATGAAGGTGAAAGAAGAAAGTGCAAAAGCTGGCTTGCAGCTAAACCTCAAAAAAACCAAGATTATGGCAACCAGCTTGATTGATAACTGGCAAATAGAGGGAGAAAATGTAGAAGCAGTGAAAGACTTTGTATTCCTAGGTGCAAAGATTACTGCAGATGCTGACTGCAGTCAGGAAATCAGAAGACGCTTAATCCTTGGGAGAAGAGCAATGACAAATCTCGATAAAATAGTTAAGAGCAGAGACATCACACTGACAACAAAGGCCCGCATAGTTAAAGCAATGGTGTTCCCTGTAGTAACATATGGCTGCGAGAGCTGGACCATAAGGAAGGCTGAGCGAAGGAAGATCGATGCTTTTGAACTGTGGTGTTGGAGGAAAATTCTGAGAGTGCCTTGGACTGCAAGAAGATCAAACCAGTCCATCCTCCAGGAAATAAAGCCAGACTGCTCACTTGAGGGAATGATATTAAAGGCAAAACTGAAATACTTTGGCCACATAATGAGAAGACAGGACACCCTGGAGAAGATGCTGATGCTAGGGAGAGTGGAAGGCAAAAGGAAGAGGGGCCGACCAAGGGCAAGATGGATGGATGATATTCTAGAGGTGACGGACTCGTCCCTGGGGGAGCTGGGGATGTTGACGACCGACAGGAAGCTCTGGCGTGGGCTGGTCCATGAAGTCACGAAGAGTCGGAAGCGACTAAACGAATAAACAACACAACAAAGAATGTTCAAACTATCGAACAGTGGCACTCATCTCACATGCCAGTAAGGTAATGCTCAAGATCCTGCAAGGTAGACTTCAGCAATTCATGTAGCGAGAATTGCCAGATGTACAAGCTGGGTTTAGAAAAGGCAGAGGAACTAGGGACCAAATTGCCAATATCCGCTGCATAATGGAAAAAGCCAGGGAGTTTCAGAAAAACATCTATTTCTGTTTTATTGACTATTCTAAAGCCTTTGACTGTGTGGACCATAACAAATTGTGGGAAGTTCTTAGTGGTATGGGGATACCAAGTCATCTTGTATGCCTCCTGAGGAATCTGTATAACGACCAAGTAGCAACAGTAAGAACAGACCACGGAACAATGGATGTGTTTAAGTTTGGGAAAGGAGTATGGCAGGGCTGTATACTCTCACCCTACCTATTCAACTTGTACGCAAAACACATCATGCAACATGCTGGGCTTGAGGAATCCAAGGCTGGAGTTAAAATCGCTGGAAGAAACATTAACAATCTCAGATATGCAGATGATACCACTTTGATGGCTGAAAGCAAAGAGCAACTGAGGAGCCTTATGATGAAGGTGAAAGAAGAAAGTGCAAAAGCTGGCTTGCAACTAAACCTCAAAAAAACCAAGATTATGGCAACCAGCAAATAGAGGGAGAAAATGTAGAAGCAGTGAAAGACTTTGTATTTCTAGGTGCGAAGATTACTGCAGATGCTGACTGCAGTCAGGAAATCAGAAGACGCTTAATCCTTGGGAGAAGAACAATGACAAATCTCGATAAAATAGTTAAGAGCAGAGACATCACACTGACAACAAAGGTCCGCATAGTTAAAGCAATGGTGTTCCCCGTAGTAACATATGGCTGTGAGAGCTGGACCATAAGGAAGGCTGAGAGAAGGAAGATCGATGCTTTTGAACTGTGGTGTTGGAGGAAAATTCTGAGAGTGCCTTGGACTGCCAGAAGATCAAACCAGTCCATCCTCCAGGAAATAAAGCCAGACTGCTCACTTGAGGGAATGATATCAAAGGCAAAACTGAAATACTTTGGCCACATAATGAGAAGACAGGACCGCCTGGAGAAGATGCTGATGGTAGGGAGAGTGGAAGGCAAAAGGAAGAAGGGCCGACCAAGGGCAAGGTGGATGGATGATATTCTAGAGGTGACGGACTCGTCCCTGGGGGAGCTGGGGGTGTTGACGACCGACAGGAAGCTCTGGCGTGGGCTGGTCCATGAAGTCACGAAGAGTCAGAAGCGACTAAACGAATAATCAACAACAACACCCTAGATCCACACACCCATACTCTGTTTCAATAGCTAAGGAAAAGGGAAGGAATATCCAGTGCATTATAATGGGGGCTTAAGTACCATATGGGGACACGGTGGCGCCGTGGGTTAAACTGCTGAGCTGCTGAGCTTGCCGATTGGAAGGTCGGCGGTTCGAATCCGCGTGACGGGGTGAGCTCCCGTTGCTAGTCCCAGCTCCTGCCAACCTAGCAGTTTGAAAACATGCAAATGTGAGTAGATTAATAGGTACCGCTTTAGCGGGCAGGTAACGGCGTTCCATACCGCTTTGGCGGGCAGGTAACGGCGTTCCGTGTAGTCATGCCGGCCACATGACCACAGAAGTGTCTACGGACAAACGCCGGCTCTTCGGCTTTGAAACAGAGATGAGCACCGCCCCCTAGAGTCGGACACGACTGGACTTAATGTCAAGGGAAACCTTTACCTTTGCCTTAAGTACCATATACTGTTAATTTAAGATAAGAGAAGCGGACCGAAGAGGTAAGAGAAGCTGACCAATTATGTTTTGTTGACAGAAGTTTTTTGCTGTGACTCTGAAACTGATGTAGCAGAATCTGTTTCCAAAGCACCTTTTTAAAAGATGAGAGTCTACTAAATTGGCATTTAATAGACAGTTATGGGACTCTTGTTCCTTCCCCCCACCCCAGTCGGTGAAAAGACTGTCACTTTTACTTCCTAATCTAAAGTAATAATGGTTTGGTTCTAATTTCACTTCAATTGAGGAAGGTTCTGCTAAGAGGATCTTTTCAGTGGTGGTATGACAGTTGTGAAATACCTTCTGCATTTCATATCCCTAGCATTTATATTGTATTCTTTTCAGCATCAAGTGAACTCTATTTCCTTTCAGGTAATTTAGCCTTTCATATGTTAAAAAATGCTTAACATTTTTAGATCTTTCCATTGCTGTAGGGTGTTACTTAGATTTTATTATGACATTTTACTCTGTTTTTTAAAGCATATTTTATTAAGTGTTCTTACTTTATGGTTTTAAGTTCCATTTCATTAACTATCCAGGATCTTTCATTAATGGGAGAGATAGAAGTATAATAAATAAAACAGTTCAGTAATACAAAAAATATACAAAGATTTTTGTCCTTGTGGAATTTAAATACAGTTACTTTAAACACTGATGTGGATACTTCCAGTCCTGAAAGTCTGATTAAGACTGAGTCTCATATCTACAACATAAAATGATATAAAAATGTATAAAAATTGTTTCACATTTATAAGACGTAATCGCATGTATTTTGGAGAAAAATAGAAATGGAGGAATATTCTGTTACTCATCTCTAATTGGGTCACAGATGATATATAACACAAAAGTTCACTGATGTTTATATTTAATTGATCCATAAAATCTTTGTTATGGATTCAAAGTTGGGTGGATTTGGGCCTCTTATATTGCCTGTAAGCACTGGAGAACTAATGTTCTTTAAGCTGCATTGACAGATTTTAAATGTTGTGCCTTTTGTGTGAATAACATTTGCAAAATGCCTAGTTGCTTACAGTTGAGATGAATTATGTAGGGAAACAAGATAATAGAGCATGTGATATTTTCTTTTACTGTGCAGATGGATACTATCTTGGGGGCAGGAGGTTAAGCAAGACCTGTTGGGTGATTTGTTTAGATTTAGTTTTTGGGTTAGAACTGAATGAGTTTTAGACCTCATGCCTGCGTTATATCATTTGTTTTTGGATGCTTATTTTTATTTTGTGTTTTGATTTTGGTTTTAACTGTTGCTTGCCACCTAGAATCACTGTTGTGAGATGCATAGCTATATAAATGGCATAAATAAATAAATTTCAATTGCCTAAGTAAGTTATAAAACAAAAAATATCAGGATCTCTTTTTAACAACATTGTGGTTTTAATATACAGTATATGCAAGTTCAAAGAATTGTTTTCATTTATTGTGAAAAGCTTTTTCATTACTCACTCACAACCTCCTAAAGGTGTGTGCGGTTCTGTTCTGCATACCTGCGGTTTCATATCCTGATAATAGCAAGAAGAACAACTCAGTAATTTTCATACATTTTAAGTTGCACATTAAAAGAGTACAGCTCTTATTTCCTAAAATGGATGTGACATACAACAAATGCATGCCAGCTGTGTGGAGTCACACAAATGGTGCCTTCTTCTCACTTTTCTGAGGTCACTGATTTTTTCCTTCCCTTCTGTAGAACTTGCAATAGGCAGAATGGTTTGGAGGCTGACCTGAAGACAGTACATGCCTTGCGCAGAGACCTTGAAAAGTTCCTCAAGTGGATACAAGAAGCAGAAGCTACAGTTAACGTCCTTGCAGATGCATCACAACGGGAACCCACTACTCAGGCCAGTGCTCCTGGAAGGGAACTGAAAAAGCAGATTGAGGTAAGGGGATGGCTAGTTCTGCGTGTGGGAATATTCTCTGTGTTTATAGACTTAAAATGGTCAAAGCCATTTTCAGCAACTAAATAAACTCAATAAAGGGTAACTAAGATTAATGCAGAAGGTAAAACTTGTCAGCAGAACATAACTATTTAAAGGATGGACATGAAATGACTGCTGAAAGAGAGGGAGGTGAGTTGTTAAAATTGAGAACATGTCTCCTGCAAGTGATCGGAGAGCAAATGTTTTATTATTGGCTTGATATATTGTTTACAGTAGCTTTAAAGAAGCATCCCCCAATCTTTTAGCCTTCTGGAGTTAGGGTGTATACTCCATGATTAGCCAGGCAACAAAGCCAGTATTGGTGCCTTACAGATCTACTGAGACAACCCTAAACTGAGATTTCCCTGAATGGCAACTTCCTAAACTGGAACACCAGCCTGCCCTGCTCTTCTTTGAGTCTGATTAGAAGGAAATAAGAGGCAGTTTTTGCCCATTATGTTGCTATGAGTGATCTCCTTTTATCTGTTTACCAGGAAGGAAGGACTGCAGTATGTTTGATCGGCAGGAGGAAGGAAACTGTGCAGGGGTATCTTACTTTTTCTCAACACATTTGGGTCTTGCACTTTTCCCTGTCACACACACATTGTCATTCACTCTGGTTGGGGAAAAAAAACACACACACAACCCAGCCTGTCTGTTCTGCATCAGCTTTCTCTGGAGGCTGACCAATGATAAGGCATAGTTGCAAAAGAAAGAGGGAGGAAAAAGATGTCAGTAATAACTTTTCTTGGTCTTTATAAATAGGTATGGGTAAATCCACACTAATGAAATTAAAAGAACAGCTATAAATGCCTTCATCTTGTTCATATTCATTTAATCAGTTTCTTTTATATTTGTTTCTGGCTATTTTGAAGATGTGTAATTATAATGTTACCCATTATCTATTAACATCGGTAGATTGCTCAGTTCATGGCTTCCTTTTACCCCCAACCAGATGAAGCTTAAAGTTATAGTTGCTGCAGTTCATTCAAATGCTACAACAAATCTAAATTTCACGTTCATAGATGGCATTAGATGAATAAGTAATTTAGAATGTGCTCAATATTGATCCTAAATTTTTCTATGTTGAAAGTAATTGCAAGACAGCTTTTGTGTTAAAGCAGCCTTAACATAATTCAGGGACAATTGTATTTTGAAGGCAGTTTGGAAAATGACTGGGAGTATCTCAACATATGGTAACTTTTAATCACAGTTCATTGTGATTTCAGTACTGAAGTATTGGCAATAGTAGGACAAACCTCATCTCCATTTGCAATTATTGTAATTCTATAAAAAGCTGTCACTCTTTCTGATGAGTTTCATGATTGCTTAGTGGTACATTTGGGAAGCTGAGGGCAAAGATGCAACCATATTAATCTTGGTATCAATATACATTCTGTTTGGGAAAATACACCTTTCAAGCTCTGTTGAGTAATATAATTGAAGCCTGCTCAGTTTTCTTGGAGGTGTTCTTATATTGGGGAAGACTTTAATAGGGAAGCCCTGTGTTACATCACATAAACATTTAATAGTTATTTTCATCCTGAAGGCTTTAATGCATGTATGCTTTCTCCTTGAATCATCTGCTTTCAGAATCATCTGCTACAATGTAGTCTTTCTCTCTTGCAAATAGATTGGACAAAATGCATACTTCATAGATAATCATGCAAATGAAGTGGCCAACATTGAAAAAAAAGCCATTTGATGGTCAGCAAAGTTACATTTGTTTTTAGCAAGTGAAAACTTGTGAGTCATACAGTAAACGTGCAGAACTATGGTGCAAGCATTCCTTTATAGAGTTATACCTAAAATCCAGATATCTGAGGTCTCTGTTGCAAGACATGGGGGTTGGATACATGCTTGCTAGTTTTCAGAAAACTTCCATTGTTTGGAAAGGACTTTTTAAAAAAAACTCTGGAGGCTATCTTTGCCTGTGATTTCATGTGCAAATAGTTATTTTTTTGTTGCCCACATAAACTTCTCTCTCCTGTTACAATAATAATCTCTCTTTTGCAGGCTATTTGAATGCAGAACCTACTCAGTTGGTTGCTTAGAGGTTAATGGAATAGTGAAGGATCTTGGATTGTCTCTTTATGTCCCTTTGAATGCTATTTTTTTCAGTTGACTGATCATGGGTGTCAGTGTTGACAATTTCATTAGCAAAAATTCTCAAGCACACTTCTCACATTGCCTGGATCAGAAAAGAGGTGGCGGTGGTACCTGGGGCAGGGGGTGGAGAGCTAATTCTGGAGTTTTTATATTTTCTTTTTTTAAACAAGGGTCATTTGAAAATACATGAATAGTTCAGTGAACAATACCAGTTCCCTAAAAATGAATTGATTGAGGCAATGCAGTATGTAATCAAAGTAAAGCTTGATAGCTTGACATTCCGTTATTCCTGGAAAGTATCATTTCTGTCATTTTTATTAGTTCTTTGTGTTCCTTCTTCAGCCATGCACATTTTGAGCCAATATACATCCGATAGCTATTTGCCAGGCATTCCGGACTAGCTGCTGTTGAAGATGAATGAGTTCTACCTCAGCGAACAAAGGAGATTCTCCATTCAAATATAACAGAGATCACCCAAACATGAGAGAGTACATCTGGTGTCTCTCTCCATGAGCAAATGCAATCTGAGATGGGGTTGAGCTCTGACTAGATGTATAGCTAAATTCTTCTCACATAGAACAATAGGTGTGTGTGTGTGTGTGTGTGTGTGAGAGAGAGAGAGAGAGAGAGAGAGAGAGATGCACCTTCACTGCATACACAGTGAAAAAGGAAGAGTGCAAAGTATAGTCTGTAATACTGATAAATTATGTAATTTGCATGCATTTTGAGCTCCTCAGTGGGGGGATTTCTATTGAACATTGAAGTCTGTCTTGTAGTTTTTTTCCTAAGTGCTTCACAATAAAACCATAACAATCTAATGTAAATTAAATATCAGCACTGTATAGGAGAAGAGCTCCTATTGTCCTGAATTAGGTTACTAACATGTTTCACATTATGTCATTGATACATTTAATTTTGGTACAGTGTGCTTCTGAAGTGTGGCTGAATGAGATGTTTGAACTGGTATGAGGTTATTTTCTGGCATCTAGTCTTTCATGTCATATGAATTATTTTTAGCTATTTAAGTAATGTCTACTTGTATTAGACAAGGAACTGCATGTAATCAGATAATTTTGTCTGAAGAGGTTCCAGTGTGCTTATAAGGGATTATACACATAAAGGAACAGGCAATATACTGCTTATTATGTCCTGTCCTTAAGACAAGTACTTGATTGATGTTTTTTAAAAAACTTGGGAATTTGCTATGCATTTCTTGTATTTTTCAAGGAAGAAAATTATTAGTTAGTTTTGTTCCACTGCCTATGGTAAGGCTATTTTAGTTGGTTTGCTGCTCAAGACACAACCTAATATGTGATTTGTGATTTGTTTACATGCCTCGCATATCCTTTTTCAGGTGTTGAAGTTAAGCTAAGGGAAACATTCATTAAGTAGAAAATACCAATGGTAAAATCTTTCATCCTGTTTATTATTTCACTTTTTATCATGAAACAGCACTTCATAATTCCCTGAAGTATGTGCTATGAATGACTGGAAGAGATGAACACATATGCCTCTTTGAGATTTGTATTAGAGTTATATTCTGCCTTTTGACAGGAAGTTCAAGTGGTATACATTGTGCTCCCTTTTCCATTTTTCCTCACAACAACCCTGTGAGGCAGGCTGGGATGAGAGAGAATAACTTGCCAAAAGTTATCCAGTGAGCTTTTATGGCTGGGGATGGACTTAACTTGGGTCTTTCAATATCTTAAGTACTGCACCATAGCATCCTAAGCAAATAATAAAAAAAGGAGGATTATGATATTTGGGGGGCCTTAAACTTGTATTGATGTTATTTCCTGGACTGTATTTCCATCCAGTTACTTAGAGAACTAGAAAGCCAAATATGACCATCTTCACTGCTTAGCAGTCATCCTAGAAGTTGGGACTGACCTTTTTCATCTATGTGTCCGGGCCTTCAGGAGAAATTAGAATAAGGGAACTGTGCCCAGTTGAATCCAGGTTTCTGTCTATCTGTTAAAGAAAATAAATATTTGCTGACTAAAAACTCTGAAAATGTCATTGAGACTGTATTCTTGGTAACATGCAGGAAAGAAATTTAAACTGGATCTTACTGAAAATGTTTATTTAAGCCCAAAGTGATAGTGTCAAAATGGACTGTTTGGATTACATGCTAGAAACATTATAACATTTAAAAAAATGCTGATAGGGTTGGAATGAAGCTTGTGGATGGCAGCATGAAATGAAATATTCATATATTAATGAAACAGAACTAAACCAAAATTAGTAAAGGAGTTACTGTATACTGTCAGAAATGTTCTTGCCATGTGTTAGAGAGAAAACGTTCTATTTTAAGGAGATTGGTGATGCGGTAAGGAACATTGATTCCAAACATCAGAAAACACATAAACCACCTGAACAAAATGTAGGCAAGCAAATTCCTATGCATTTCTAAGTTAATTGGACACCTGAAAAAAAGTGTTAGGCTGGCTAATTGTTCTGTAAAAAAACCAACACCGCTACAACTATAAATCAACTATTTTACTGACACCCCTGTTTAATCTAGAATCCTAAATAGCATCAGTAGTCTATATGGGAGATGACCAGGGCATGAGTGACCGTGCAAAGGGCCTCCAGGTCCAGGAAAGGGAGTAACTGGCACACAATACGAAGTTGCACAAAGGCCCTCTTGGCCACGACTGCCACCTGCTCTTCGAGCAGGAGCTGTGAGTCCAGCAGGACCCCCAGAATCCACACCAGGTCTGTCTGGGGCAGTGCAACCCCATCCAGAACTAAAGATGTTCAATTGTCAGATACCGAGGAGCCCCCCACCCACAGCCACTCCATCTTACCAGGGTTCAGCTGAAGCCTGTTGTTCCCCATCCAGATCCCCACAGCCCCCAGGCACTGAGAGAGGATGGTCACAGCATCACTTACTTCACCTGGGATGGAGATGTATAATTCAGTATCATCAGCATATTGATGATACCTCACCCAGTGGCAATGGATGATCTCACCCAATTTCATACATATTTATCTATAAATGCGTTAAACAATCAAAGGCACATCTTCTCACTTCCTTGATCTACTCCCTGCTGAGTATGGAACCATTCACTAAGCATTCTATTTGTTCTTCTGTATGCAAGTCAAGAGTGCTTCTTTGGGTTTTTAATTTACTTGGTGCTGAAGACATTGAGGTTTGTTTGGATGCAGAGGTAAATCGTTGTTGATTGTTACCTGCATGACGTAAGGTTTGAAAATCCTCTACAGCCTTTCAACTTATCCAACGATGTGCTTGGTGACAAACTTATTAGTCTTATTTATGGTTTGGGGAGCAAGCCCAATTGAACATTGCTTTCTGAGCTTATTTCTGCAATCTCTAGTTCCAGTTCACACTAACTGTAGTTCATTGGGCATAGAAGCAAAGAGTTCTGACATGTTCCATGGGGCTTCAAGGAATTTAGTATTAAGTTCAAATGCTGCCAACATATATGGCAAGAAGTAGAAGTTAATTTAAAAGTACTCATTATGAAACTGTTTAAAATAGCACCTAGAATAACGGATGGCCAAGAAGGGCTTACTTTACGTTGGCTTGGAATCTGCCAGACCTCAAGGGTAGGGGAGTTTTCCCTTCCCCCTTTTGATTCTAGCCGTCATTCTCTGTCTTCACTTTTGAATGTCCCAGTATTTTGTGTATTATTATTAACTGATATATTAGATTGTTAACCAATGCAATCTCTGTCTCCATTCTTTTCCTTGTTCCATAACCTAATCAACAAATAGCAAATTTATATCTTTCAGCATCTTTGTCTTCTAGGGAACAATTGGATCTTACTGTTGAAATAATACACAATGTATTCTTACAGTACTAAGTTCAGTAAATGTCCTAACAGCCAGGAACCACGCTGAGACAAGGATTAGGTCTCTAGTGCTTTATTACTGCTACATTAGACAGAAAATCCTAACAAACTGAAGAAGCGTGGGAAAACCCAGACAGATAAACCCCAAAGGTTAAGGCAGGTCTGATCTGTGTCTCTTTGAATGGCTGCTTAACTCCTCAGTACTACGCATGCGTTTTCCCCGCTGGATAGGGGCCCCCTCCTGCTCGCTATCAGTACTCATGACAGTATATGTAGATAATGTGAACAAACTGATTCATGTTTTTTCATCGTCAGGCATTTTCTGTGCTCCAAACAAAATCAAGTTTACAGGACCTTGGAAATTTTGGATAGCTAATTTTAATGCACTAAGTAGTTGGATACAAGTTCAGCAACACATAGCCATATGTATGCATGCATGCATGCATGGAAGTATTATTTCTTACATACATAGCTTTCATTTTCAGAACTGAAAATATGATCGTGGAAATGACTGACCCATGAATTGCTTTTTATTCTAAATGGTTATATGCATTTAGAAGAATCTAATTACTGATGTATATTTTGATTTGTTCATAAGATAGAATGCAGAAACCTCCTAAATTCTCATTGAGGCCTTTTCAGAGGTCACCATCTTATGGGTCACTATCAGGGGAAAATATTTTTTTACTTGCAGTATCCTATCTTTGGAATACCGTTTTCAAATATTATTGATATTTTAAATGGCAAAGTCAACCTTTATAGTTGACCTGCTTTTATTTATTTGGCTTTGCTTGCTGCATATTGATTACTTTGTTGTCTTTTCTTGATGTCTGATGCTTTTGTTGTTTTTTAACTGTGATTTTCTAACATTACAAGGTTTTTATTATTGCCTTGGATATTTTGTTAGGAAAATAAGTCATCCATTCTTAAGTGTATAATGCTGTATATTCCTAGGGAAGGTTACAAAGTTGGTTTTTACACATAAACACACACCGAGACCTACACACATAGAATCAAGAAACTAGGTTCTAAATATTAAATGTAGTATATCAAAGCTTTCATTGATTTTGCTAATGGCAATAAATTGGTTAGATGTACAAGAAGAATTTTTGAAGTTCTAGCTGGCGGAGGCATAAAGGTCATCTTCCTGCGGAAATGGATCCAATTAAATCATTAGAGTCAGGCAACCAGAATTGGCTATCTTTATAGCTTGTGACTTTTCTATTCTGATGCCTCAGCCAATCAATATATGGAGGCTCTAATCACATGCAAAAAAGAATGCTCCTATTTTTTGGTTGCATGCCTTGGTGAACCATTTGCTTCCCTGGATTTTTGAGCAGTTGCTGGAGTTAAGTATCAGTCTGCTCAGCACCCAGATGCATAAATTGACTGGTTCTTTAACACAGTTGGAGTTACCGTGTGGAATTCAGAAAAGCAAAAGCCAATGTTAAAAGTAATATAATTCTTCCTAAATATGTAAGTCATTAGTTTGGTAAGAAAACATTTGAAGCATCGAGGAGTTGTCATTGTTAGATGGTTCTCCTATTACTTCTTCTCATGCTGTTCCAATAAGGAAGGGAACATACATTCAACAAAGCAGCCACACACACACACACACACACACACACACACACACACACGGGAATGGTAGTAGCAGGTACAGTAGAAAGAGCCATGTAAAGAGTGGTTCCTGGCACCTGAGAAGTTCTTTCCATGTGATCCCTGCCCATCTCTTGTGGTTTCAGCTTCCTCCTCATGCTAATGTGTCACGGAGCCGTGCAATTATGCTGCTTTTCCAAATCAGGCTTTTGAGTTTGTAAGTTGGAACTATTAGGAATGGTTTCAAGCATAACTGAGGATGACCCACTAAAATTTGGTTCTTTATACATAATATCTGTCCATCAATTCTATTTATGGTTGGAAATGAATTTTTCCATAATTTATATTGTCTTGTGTGGATTTTCCTTTCCTGAACACCATGTTGGCCAGTTTTCCTCATCACAATCCTCTGTGCAGCGTGCTTGCTCACTGGTTTTGAATAGGAAATACAGTGGGTGATGTGAACGTTAGGCAAGATGGTGGGCTGGATGAGTTACTTGCTTCAGTGATCTAGCTGCGTTCTGCCTAAAGCACAGAAACTAAATAAGATGAAACTTACTGCCCTATTGTAAGAACCCAAGGTTCCTATTGAAGTTATGTGTTCCTTGGTGTTCTATCCCATCTTTCTTTCCGCCATCATAAAAGACAAGGTGGCATATCTAGGGTTCCCAGGCATTATTCTACTTGGGTAGTGGCCTGATTATCCTTAGACGGATGGTGCTTAAGCTAGCTTACAGCATCCTCTGCCTTTGAAAACATGGTGTAACATGTGATAACTTTGCCACATTGGGAGTATGTTCTTGCTGCTAAACTCACATTGTCTCTCGCAGCAAGAGAGATTAAATGACACTACTTGTCAGAGTTTATCAAGATTTAAAGCTGTGAAGATCCTGACCAGGGAGGAGACAAGAAGGTAGAGTAATCAAACATCTAAAACCATTTTTAATTAAAATCAAATCTTGATGTCTCTTGCTCAGTGGAGAAGCTCTAATAGGAGATTTCACCAGAACTACATTCGTACTTCTGCATGTAGAATTATTCTTTTGGGAGCTCTCGAGGCACATTAGCTTGAGAGAGTTTTCACGAGATAGGTTTTGCCCCTGTAAATCCTCCTGTGGTGGATAATAATCTAGCTTTTGGAGAACTGCTGCTATGTGATTTATTAGCTTTTAATGTATGGCTGCTATAATTAGGGCAGGTATCCCTCTGTTCTCATAAGATTTAGAGCAGGCTGTGTGATTCGCTTGCTCCGCAGCTCTGGTAGCGCTGCTTTCAGTGTGCGGGTGACAGCATCTTCCTCCGGAGTGAGGGAAGGAATGCCGTTCCCTGTCTTTGTATGAAGCCTATCTAAGAAGAGAACTATTGTGATGATGTCAGAGCAGGCTTCCCGGAGGAATTGTGCTTCATCTCTGCAGCTCTAACTCGTCAATTAATCAACGTTTGCTGGTATGTAGTTCTCCACTTCGTAGCAGGCATCTCTGTCTGATCAACAACTTCTGTTTTTCTGGAACTGCTGAGCAAACCCAGCCTTGGAGGATGCAGGCAAGCTTTCCTTTTTGTATGTATTTGGCTCTCTAGAAGAAGAAATACTTTTAGCATGATGCTTACTGCCTATGCCTTTGAGTCTGTCCCTTGGAAAAGCTGCTTTGGAAGCGAGCATGCTCAGAAAGCTGGCAAATCATTGTCCAGCGACCGAGAGGAAATGCTGGGTGCTCTTCATTTATAATGCAAATTCTGAGGTGCCTTCAGAAGTGTGGCAAACTTAAAATGATGGCGGTGGTGAGAACATCACTGCAGAAAGTTGTGGTATTGTTACATCGCTTGCAGAGAATGGCAGTTTCATCCCCACGTTATCAAAAGCTTTGCAAGGTGAGTAAAAATTGAAAAGCAGGACTTTGCTGTTCCATTTCAAGAATACTTTGTGTGGGAATGTTGATAGAAATACATTCTTCCAAACAGGTCTAATGTCCGGCGTGAGTAGTATGTCTTTGTAAATACTCATTCCAATTATAGAGCTGTACAGCTATTTCCTTAGTTACTTTTTTCTAAGTCATAAGTAGGTAGGTATTGTTGGAAATTCTCTGATGTGCAAAGTGAACTTGCAAGGTTAGTCTAACCATTCTTTTGCACAGATAAGTACTGTGTTGTGGAAATTAATGCCTTTCTTCTGTTTAGAAAGGGAGGTTTGCTGCTTGCAGATTTGCAGCTGGAGCTCCATTTATCATAGGATTTTTCTGTTAGCAGTTTCACCTTTTTCCTGATTTAATTTTCTATTAAAAAGTTACAAATAATGCAGCACTTCTCATGCCAAAGGAGTTGATGGTGACCCAGGGGTTTTGACAGTAACTTGAACTTTTAGTGCTCTTAATGGACTTTTTGTTTTCCTTTTTGGAGATTTAAAATTGCTGCTCCACAAACTGCACCATTGTGGAACTTTGGTTTTGTAGAAGTGAGTTTTAGAACGTGGAAAAAGTTAACTTTAGTGATCTTGAACTGTATCATTAAAGTTCAGTAACTTCAAATTTTAAATTATCTACTAAAAGTCATGTTTAAACCAGAACTGGAGTGGGAGAGAGCAGGTCAGCAAGGATTCTTCTGGAAGGTTATTGAAAAACTGAAGTCTTTTTTTAAAAAAACAAAACTTTGGAGCATTGTAGCAACAAAAGTGAATCAAGTATAATTATCAGAGTAGAAAATCATTTGGCTGTGTGGGGTAGAACTTGTAGAATTCTTATTTTTGGATTTAATCTTCGCTAGCGTCTTCAATGTGAAACGATGATTTATTCTGAATAATGATTTTCTATCATTAGATATGTATGAACATAATGTAAATGTATTAGAATCTTGGACAGCCCACCTTTATTTTCATTACTTCTGGAACATATGGAGGAAATAGCAAGCATTCAGAAGTCAGGCAACAAATCAGACTATTCTATTAAAGATGCAACTTTTCAAGAATGGTTGTTTGGCTTTTTTGTTTTGGTCAATTACAAAAATAAATTGCATAGGTTTATGTTTATTGTTTCTTTCAACTGCAGACTCTCTTGAGCAAGGATCAGATCTTATTTGCACAGAAATAGTATGTAAACATACAGTATAAGTTTATTAAATGCTACATATGAAGTAAAAAGTTTTCACTGTGAATGTGTATAAATGTAATATTGTTTTCCTTACATAAAGACATACATCTTTCATCCTAAGGAGGAAAGCTAAATCAAAGTATTTATTTTTGGAATGGAACACTGTGGAAGCCTATAGTGAAACACATCACTTGCCAATGGAATATTTAAAGGTTTTACTTTGGAAATGGGATTCCACTTGTGTTTGTCACGTAGAAATCTGTACAGCCTGGAGCAGTTAATTGGATATATAAATCTTGTTCAAAATGAATATTTTCTGAGGGAGAAAGAGTAATACCTTAAATTACATAAGGTTGGTTGTTTCCAGTTGGCATTTGAAGTATTTTAAGTTGCTTGTAATTTTCACCCTAGTGCCATTGGGGAAATAGGCTGCAATCTTCCACCAGGTGTCAGTGTAAGGCAATAATAGATAATTATTTTTCATTGCTTAATGGGCTAACAAATTTCTCCAAAATAATGCAGTGTGAACTGCAAATGTAAAAACTATCATCAAGGAAGTAATTAACTGAACTGTTGTGTGTTCATTTTATTATTACTAGTTTGCAAAAAACCAAAATGAAACAAAATGAAAACCTGAAATGCTGTCCATGAACATGTGCAGCAAAAATCCTTTCTTTTTATTATAATCCTCATATTCAGCTCTGTACTTCAGTGTCTTTTGAGTATTTTTTTGTATGTTAACACTATTTTGGCTGTGATAGTAAAACTATTAACAGGGCTGGTATGTGAAACAAGAGAAGGTTTAGGATTTAAGTTTATTTAAAAATTTTACATTTAAACTATATTGCAACCTTTAGAAATAAGACTGGGGAAAACTGCTTGTAAATTTTGCATATTAAATATAAAATATTGGAAGTCTAATATAGTTCATAAGTACGTTTTAAAAAAAATAACCTTGTTTATTTTGTAGTTTAATGGTTGAATAAAATACAGTATATCTGATAAATATATTTTATTGGTTAAATCTAATGATGTGTCTCTAATGGTGAGCCTGCATAGAAAGTAAGCTTTTATGAATATGAATTCCTTTCTTCTAAGGAATAAGAAGACCATTTTTACAGATTTTCTTCTTGCTCTGTAACATTCCAACACATTACTTTCCATGCTCTTCTGGAGGGTTAACCAATTCCTGAGAGAGTTGGATATAATCCATCATCAGCATTGACATGAAAAAAGTTCCCAAACAACAAAGGAGGGAAACCACATTTCTTTGGCTATGGTGTTCCCATCAGTTTTTCTGATATGAGTGTATGAGACCTCTTCAGAGAAAGTGTAATATTATTCTTCAAATCCTAGCTTGCCACTTTCTGAGGCAATCTGACAATTTTGTGAGGAGCAAAACAGTTCTTGCTTGCTTGTTGGAGCCCAGAAGATCAGTATATGTAGGCACGAAACAATGGTTTCCTCCTTATAGCTCCTTATGGTATGACAACAATGGCTTCCTCAGGAATAATCAGAAGCTCTCAAGGGTAGAAAAGGCTAGATTTTTACTCTTTTCCCTTTATCAGCTTTTCAACAGATGTGCAGGTGTTCCCATATACATCAAAATTCCACAACCTTTGAAAGTTCTTTTGAACCCTGAATTCCAAATAACTAATTTAAGTATATCACAGATTATTCTGTGATCAAAAATTGCAAATATAATATTATAATAAAAAAGTAGGAAAGGCAGCTGTTACTTCAAAGGGATATAATCTTCTACTACAAAACATACATTACAACAGAGGAATGGAAAATGTATTTAGAACATATATACAAGGGCATATCTGAAATCCTAGTCCAGTATGACATAGGCTGATTTATACAAGATTCCTTTTGTTGTGAAGATACAAAACCAACACTAAGCTCACTCTGACTCTCAGATATGGGTATAATAATAGTTTTTCTTAATCTTAATGTCTAATTACCCACAACAATTTAGCATGAGAAACAGGACTGAAATGCAATTTTCTAGAAATAATATAAATGATATTTGAATCAATGTAATACAAGTTTTGTCTAATTTTATATTTTGAATCCCAATAATTCAGTTATTTAAAAGTGCTATGTATGAATATCCAAAGAGGCCCAGGAAAATAATTTATATTGAGTGAAGCCATCCAAAATTTGGTACTAGTCATAAAATATGCATAATGGCATAATTCAAGATTGGAAAATCCTAAAGTCCTGTCTTTAACTGACTACTTTTTCAAGATTATCTTTACAATTTAAGAAGCCCTTCAAAAATTATGGAACAAATTTCAGAGATGCAGTTTGGTGTAGTAGTTAAGTGCTAGACTAGAAACTAGGAGATTGAGAGTTCTAGTCTTCCTTTAAGCATGGAAGCCAGCTGGGTGACTTTGGCCAGTCACTTTTTCTCAGCCTAACCCTCCTTGCAGGATTGTTGTTGGGAACATAGGAGGTGGGAGCAGTATGTACACTGCCTTGAGTTGTACAAATAAAGGCAGGCTATATATCAAATCTCCGCAAAGGATCGTTACCTTGTTGTGGTGCTGGAGCTTGAGCACCTCAATGATGCCATGAGCTAAACCGTGAAGGGCCACCCAAGACGGGAAGGTCATGACAGAGAGGTCAGACTAAATGCGATCCCTGGGGAAGGTAATGGCAACCCACCCCAGTATTCTTGCCGTGAAAACTAAATGGATCAGTACAACCAGAGATATGTCGGTATACCATCGGAAGATGAGACCCCCAGGTCGGAAGATGGTCAAAATGCTACTGGGGAGGAACAGAGGATGAGCTCAACTAGCCCCAGTCGTGATGACGCAGCTAGCTCAAAGCCGAAAGGACGGTTAGCGGCCGACGGTGCTGGTGGTGAACGGCGAATCCGATGTTCTAAGGATCAACACACCATTGGAACCTGGAATGTAAGATCTATGAGCCAGGGCAAATTGGATGTAGTTATTGGTGAGATGTCAAGATTAAAGATAGACATTCTGGGCGTCAGTGAACTGAAATGGACTGGAATGGGCCACTTCACATCAAATGACCACCAGATCTACTACTGTGGACAAGAGGACCACAGAAGAAATGGAGTAGCCTTCATAATTAATAGTAAAGTGGCTAAAGCAGTGCTTGGATACAACCCCAAAAACGACAGAATGATCTCAATTCGAATTCAGGGCAAGCCATCTAACATCACAGTGATCCAAATATACGCCCCAACCACAAATGCTGAAGAAGCTGAAGTAGAGCAGTTCTATGAGGATCTGCAGCACCTACTGGACAACACGCCTAAAAGAGATGTTATTTTCATCACAGGAGACTGGAATGCTAAGGTGGGCAGTCAAATGACACCTCGAATTACAGGTAAGTATGGCCTGGGAGAACAAAACGAAGCAGGACATAGGCTGATAGAATTTTGCCAAGACAATTCACTCTGCATAACAAACACTCTCTTCCAACAACCTAAGAGACGGCTTTACACATGGACTTCACCAGATGGACAACACCGAAATCAGATTGATTACATCCTTTGCAGCCAAAGGTGGCGGACATCTGTACAGTCGGTAAAAACTAGGCCTGGAGCTGACTGTAGTTCAGACCATGAACTTCTTCTTGCACAATTTAGGATCAGACTCAAGAGATTAGGGAAGACCCACAGATCAGCTAGATATGAGCTCACGAATATTCCTCAGGAATATGCAGTGGAGGTGAAGAATAGATTTAAGGGACTGGACTTAGTAGATAGGGTCCCGGAAGAACTCTGGACAGAAGTTGGCAGCATTGTTCAGGAGGCGGCAACAAAATACATCCCAAAGAAAGAGAAAACCAAGAAGGCAAAATGGCTGTCTGCTGAGACACTAGAAGTAGCCCAAGAAAGAAGGAAAGCAAAAGGCAACAGCGATAGGGGGAGATATGCCCAATTAAATGCAAAATTCCAGAGGTTAGCCAGAAGAGATAAGGAATTATTTTTAAACAAGCAATGCGCGGAAGTGGAAGAAGACAATAGAATAGGAAGGACAAGAGACCTCTTCCAGAAAATTAGAAACATTGGAGGAAAATTCCAGGCAAAAATGGGTATGATCAAAAACAAAGATGGCAAGGACCTAACAGAAGAAGAAGAGATCAAGAAAAGGTGGCAAGAATATACAGAAGACCTGTATAGGAAGGATAACAATATCGGGGATAGCTTTGACGGTGTGGTCAGTGAGCTAGAGCCAGACATCCTGAAGAGTGAGGTTGAGTGGGCCTTAAGAAGCATTGCTAATAACAAGGCAGCAGGAGAAGACGGCATCCCAGCTGAACTGTTCAAAATCTTGCAAGATGATGCTGTCAAGGTAATGCATGCTATATGCCAGCAAATTTGGAAAACACAAGAATGGCCATCAGATTGGAAAAAATCAACTTATATCCCCATACCAAAAAAGGGAAACACTAAAGAATGTTCAAACTATCGAACAGTGGCACTCATTTCACATGCCAGTAAGGTAATGCTCAAGATCCTGCAAGGTAGACTTCAGGAGTTCATGGAGCGAGAATTGCCAGATGTACAGGCTGGGTTTAGAAAAGGCAGAGGAACTAGAGACCAAATTGCCAATATCCGCTGGATAATGGAAAAAGCCAGGGAGTTTCAGAAAAACATCTATTTCTGTTTTATTGACTATTCTAAAGCCTTTGACTGTGTGGACCATAACAAATTGTGGCAAGTTCTTAGTGGTATGGGGATACCAAGTCATCTTGTATGCCTCCTGAAGAATCTGTATAACGACCAAGTAGCAACAGTAAGAACAGACCACGGAACAACGGACTGGTTTAAGATTGGGAAAGGAGTACGGCAGGGCTGTATACTCTCACCCTACCTATTCAACTTGTATGCAGAACACATCATGCGACAAGCTGGTCTTGAGGAATCCAAGGCTGGAGTTAAAATCTCTGGAAGAAACATTAACAATCTCAGATATGCAGATGATACCACTTTGATGGCTGAAAGTGAAGAGGAACTGAGGAGCCTTATGATGAAGGTGAAAGAAGAAAGTGCAAAAGCTGGCTTGCAGCTAAACCTCAAAAAAACCAAGATTATGGCAACCAGCTTGATTGATAACTGGCAAATAGAGGGAGAAAATGTAGAAGCAGTGAAAGACTTTGTATTCCTAGGTGCAAAGATTACTGCAGATGCTGACTGCAGTCAGGAAATCAGAAGACGCTTAATCCTTGGGAGAAGAGCAATGACAAATCTCGATAAAATAGTTAAGAGCAGAGACATCACACTGACAACAAAGGCCCGCATAGTTAAAGCAATGGTGTTCCCTGTAGTAACATATGGCTGCGAGAGCTGGACCATAAGGAAGGCTGAGCGAAGGAAGATCGATGCTTTTGAACTGTGGTGTTGGAGGAAAATTCTGAGAGTGCCTTGGACTGCAAGAAGATCAAACCAGTCCATCCTCCAGGAAATAAAGCCAGACTGCTCACTTGAGGGAATGATATTAAAGGCAAAACTGAAATACTTTGGCCACATAATGAGAAGACAGGACACCCTGGAGAAGATGCTGATGCTAGGGAGAGTGGAAGGCAAAAGGAAGAGGGGCCGACCAAGGGCAAGATGGATGGATGATATTCTAGAGGTGACGGACTCGTCCCTGGGGGAGCTGGGGATGTTGACGACCGACAGGAAGCTCTGGCGTGGGCTGGTCCATGAAGTCACGAAGAGTCGGAAGCGACTAAACGAATAAACAACAACAAAATATATCAAATAATGTGCTACATTTTTGCAAATCTTTTCCAGAGATATATGTAGGAGTTCTATATAAAATATCAAATATCCTGGGAATTATATTTATTTTAAGAATATTAACCCTACACAAAATGGTAAGGTTTATAGACTCCCATATCTCAATGTCAAAGAAATCTCTTTATATATTTTACTCATATTAAATATATTTTAGAAATATCAGATGGTATAAGAATACCTAAAAATTAATACATTTAGTGTACATATGAAAATAATCATTGCTTAAGCTATCAATAAACAAATCTTTATCTATTGGTATCCATTCTGACTTAGAATAGTTAACAGAGTAGCCCAAAATCATCCAAATGCATTATCAAAGTACATTAAGACTGGAATTGAAATGGAAAGTTTAGAAAGAAACATTTAAATGTCAGCATGTAATACTAATTTGTATTCTAATGAATTGTGATAAAATCCATGGATATTATGATCTTGTCATAACAGCACTTACTAAGCATTTTAAACTTGTATTAAAATGGCAAAAGGTGGGCATCCTTGTGTTGTACATTTAGAGTGCCCAAATAGGTAAAAAGAAATGTCACTTTCGGTTTGGGGGCTACATACAAATCTGGACCTATTTTATAAATCCATTATCATCCAGTTTATATCTAGCTTTGAAGAACCCAACTTGATCATTCTTGACTCCAAAAGAAATCACTTGCTGAAGTCTATTGTTTAAAATTTTGATTAAGATTTTAATAACTATATTGATGAATGAGATAGGATGATAATTAGCACATAAAGTATTATCTTTATGGGGTTTGGGTAGAACTGTGTTATATGCTTAATTAAATAAAGAAGATAAAATACGAATCTCAAAAATCTTTATTGTATAATCTATACAGTTTAGGAACAAAGGTATTGACAAATACTTTATATCCATCAAATATATGTAGGAAATCCATCAAATCCTGTTTTTTTTTAACCATTACTCTCAGTCAAATTCACTCATCCATAGTCAAAGGAACAATTAATAATTGTGGTGTACCCACTTGTGGAAGCTTAATTTTAGCTAAAAAGTCTCTATATCATCATCAGAAAGATTCTTAGATTTAATCTATAGGTAAACTATAAAAATAGAACACCTTGCATTTTGAAATTGAAGATCTTTTTCATTACATATCTTGTAGAGAACAATATATCTCACCCTTCCTATCTTTAAGGACTGTATCAATTTGTTCATTGTTTTTCTGCCTTATGCAGTTTGCTAAGATCCAGCCAGGTTTTTCACCATTTTCCCAATACCTGTAATGTAAGCATGTTCAAGCAAATTCACTGTGTTAAAGTATCATTAACTTACAGTATACTCAGTCTATTGTAACTCCCTGCATACTGGTAGTAGGACATGTAGCTATCTGAAGTTGTTTTTCAAACTAGTCTCATGCATATTTTATATTCCTTCTTATATGATGCGTATACGTTCAACATAGAATTTTCACTCCTGATAGTCTTTTATGAGTGGGAGTATTGCTATCCAATTCGGGATCTAAAATCTCACTGAAATCTCCCCCGTAATAATAGAATCATGGGAGATATCATCAGTAGCAGTATTTGATTTCAAATTGGTTTAGTACAATTTGAACGTTTATCTTCACATAAAACCTAATTGAAAAAGAAAACGACATGTTCTTCCCTGAGAACAAAATACTATCTAATGTCTTTTTTTTAAAACAACGCGTGTTTTGCTTCTGGTTAGCTCAGACTTCAAAATACAGGTGCACCCTTTCATATTACTTATTAAGTGATCAATACTTTTAATTCTAAATGTGCCCAATAATGCAATTTAATCATCCTGAAAAAAGCTGAAGGTATAATTCTACTAAATTTTTAAAAGTGTTTAAACTGATGAGATAGAAAAATTCAGTGTCTTTTCCCTCAGTAGTTTGAATGTAACACCACACTAGCACATAGTAATAGAATTCTGAGAACCTGGGAGAGGTTGGCAACTTACAAAATAGTACACCTCCAGAACATCTGCATATTCATCCTATGTCAGGAAAACAGGCGGCCCTCTTTACTGCATTAACAGTCAGCTAGAGCAGTGTTTCTCAGCCTCGCTGGGCTGGGGACTTCTTAAAGTTGCCATGGTTGAGAAACACTGAGCTAGTGGATTGAGGAATTCACACCCTAACAAACTTATCAGTAATTTGGGTGCTAAAATAAGTATATCCAGTTTTCTGTAACTGTTCCCTCCTTACCCTTTTCCCCCAATTAGTCTGGTTCATAAGGCTTTCTTGGCTGAGAGCAGCTGCTAGGGACTTCTCATACATATTATCCCCAAAAATGTTTCAGACAGGTATGCTCCCTGAGTTCCTATTCAGTTTTGTCTTGTTTTGGTGCCAGTTAGTGTCCATTTTCTTAGCCAGGACTCGGCAGTAAATCACAGACTTCTAAAGTTTACACAGCAAATCTCAGTTTCTATGCTAGGACTCAGTTGAAGCTTCACAGGCCAAGCTTGTTAAGAAACTTTATTGGTAGGAGGGCTTACTTGGTGGGATGCAGCAAGTAGTGATGGAAGGTTGATTCTGAAGTCTGTGAGCCTTGCATCCCAAGAAGTCAAAAGTGATCTCATTATAGTCTGAAAGAATATGTGGATTGTGAGTATGGAGCTAATCTATTCACAGAAACTGGAAAATGTAATGAGAATGGTAAATAATGCAGTGACTTCCAAGTGTGACGAATGGTGAATTGTAGAAGTTCTGTGCACTTTGTCATGGACCCTGAGTGTAAGAGTCAGCTACAAAGAGTCTCAACCTTTACAGGGAGAGAATAGGGAGAGCACATTTATGTGCAACGGATGATCCAATAAAGTTGCCATGGTGCTAAAATCTACTCAGGCAGTGCTTCCCAACCTTTTTCCTTCGTTACCCAAAACCACTTATCAGAAAGTCCTTTTTGCCCAATGCAGGTAAAACACTTTAAGTCAGTTTAATGGGTTTGTGTGTTCACAAAGAAGAACCATTTTTACCTAATTTTGGGTAATTTACCTAGGTTTGAGAAGCACTGTACTAAGGCCTGTGGATGTATCAGTACCAATCTGGGTTTGCAGGATAACTAAAAAAAAAAAAAGACTAAATATTGATGTGTAGCTCCATATGTGTGCACTTTGGTTAATTTCTGGCAGTCCCAGCCTGGATGCCCCTAAGAGATAGGACAGAGTGTGAAGGCTTAGTGTGAGGGCTGAAGTTGCCAGGGCCAGAATCAAAGAAACAGGCCAGATGGGCTATGCAGGTGCCCATCACATCCAAGGCAGGTGCCCAGCACATCTAATGCTCAACCCTAGTGAAAGCTCTGTCATGTAAGGCATCTGTGGGTAAAGTATTCCCTTCCCCAGCAGAATATTCCATGCAAGATTTTTTTAGAATATAGACATGGGCCTCGTGTGTGACCATGCAGCTTTTACTGGGCAGTGAACTGAATTCTCTTGGCTCTACATGGGTTCAACTTTTGAAATCTCAGATGTGTAAGTGCAGAAGAGGAAGGGTAAAAAAAGTGATGTTTTCCCATCCCATTTGTACTATCCTTCAATCCCTTAACTCTTCCATAAATGCCCAAACACACCTGAATTAATGCAGTTATGAGTGTGTGATACCACATCTCAAAATGTGCAATTCCCTCTTTGAACTAGTCAGTTTAGCCTCTTTCATTCCAGCCCAGATCATTAGCTACCAGCTAAAAATTCAGTGTATTCTGCACTGAATGTTTACTTTGGTGAAGTTGGTGAATTTTACAGTTGGATAGTCTAAATTCTAAGTTCTTGACTAAATTCTTGAAACTAGCTCTCAGGCATGCTACAGAATTCATGCAGTTATCCAAATCTTGACTGGCTTGATTCATGCGGTTATCAGAGGAGAATTGTCAGCTTTCTAGTTTACTTGGTTACTTGGCTAATTTTAAATTCTACATGGGCTCAGTTTATGGAAAGTGAATAGGCTTCAAGAAGATAGATCGTGCACATTGAACAAGGAAGAGAGTAAATTTGCTTGGATTGAACAGCATCAACGTTGAACAATATCGAACAGCATCAACGGTTGATGCTGTTGCAGCGGTGACAGGATCAGCTTGCCTCCCAGTAGAAGGAAGCCTACTTATGGTGGTTGCTTCTATCCCACCAAGGAAGCTAGTTGTTTCATTATCAGGTCTACTTGCATTATCGGGGTTGCCACTAAGTTCCAATACTCGAGCAAGACATTGGCCACTTGGTTAACAATCAGCAGAATTGTCAGAGGATTAATAATTGTGTTAATCTTTTATCTGTAGGCAATTGCTCTCCTCCAATAATAATGGGAAGAGAGATGGGTAATCAAATTGCCAGGGTCCACCAACCAGGACTTGACAGTAAACCACAGACTGTACATGGCAAAATTCTGTTCCTACTACTTGGCAGAAGACTCACCGACACAGGTCGGCTAGGCAGAAATTTTGATTGCAAATAAGAATGAATTCAAAAGAAACCAATGATTGTCCTCTGCCAGGGTGAATGTGCAGGTGTCTCTTATACCCACAGTGATGCAAGCCCATAGTATTTTATTCCTGCCTTTCTCTTTTTCTGGCTGTTTTTGATTAACATGCTGCTAAATTTGTATTACTGTTCAGCCAAGACAAGGCCTGGAAAACACACTTTTGTTTGTTTAATTACTGTGCCACATCTGTTAGGAAGCATCTTAGGATACATCACTTTGTGATGGCATTTCCAAAGTCTGTTGCACAGTTTTTTAGAATCTAGGTATGCCACTTTTTGACCTTGCCTATGTTATATTTATTAGAAACGCATTTCTTCCTCCTCTTTTTTTAAAAATGAACGGGGATTCGGTTTTTTGCTCTAGTTTCCTATATTAAGGCTTGGCTGTGGAGAAAGTAAATCCTGGTTTATTTTTGGTTGGCCTTTTTGTTTAATGAGCAAGCCTTAGTGCCATGAGAATGATAGATAGTGTAAAGGAAAGGGGGCTTATTTTCGCTGCCTCTTACAAAGAAAGCATGTAACAGAGAAATTAAAACAGCCCCATTTCCTTTTAGATTGAGAGGACCCTACAGCTTCGTAAAACAGCCATTTCCCTCAAATGTTATACTTGTGTTTCCCATTATTAATATGTGGAGATAAGACCCAATGGAACATAATGAGTTGTGTGACACATATTTGTTGTTGTTTGAAATTTAAATGAACATAGACAAAATTGTGTTACACACCAAAGAAAAATCATACCATTTCAATTGAGCAAGATGGGTCTAGGAAAATGACCTGTATGGTATGGAACTCGTCACGGGATCCAGAATAGTGTTTGCATACTGAATAGGAATATACATTTTCATTAAAGAGTATTTTAGACATTTTAGAGATCAAGCCATTCTGTTCTTTCAATAGCCAATTAGACTGCTCTTGAATATGGAGCCAGTGGCATCCACCCATCCACCAGAAACTTGCATTGAGAAGCATGCTGCCTAGGCTCCTCGAGGTAATACGCCAATCAGAGTCTTAGGTTTTGTGAACTTGTCTTTAAAGCCATCTCAGCTGGTGGGTATCAGTATGTCAGTATATACTATGTAGCAAATTACATAGTATTAAGTAATGCAGTGTGAAAAATATTTGCTTTCATCTCTCCCAAATCCCCCACTGTTCAGCTTAATCCAATGCCCCAAGTTTTATATTATATGAGAGGCAAGGGAAAAAAAACCCCTCCATGTCCACTTTCTACACAGCGTGTGTGTGTGTGTGTCTACACACATACATACACAGATTTTTTAATTTTACTTTGTCTTTTTTTTTAAATGAAACATCCTGAAACACTGTATTTCCTTTCTTTCTTTGTACGAAGTTGTTCCAGACTTTTGATTATTTTGGTTGCCTTCTGTGTTATCTTTTCCAATAATAATCCTTTTGGAGATGCTTTGTTAAAAAAACTACTTAGAATTCCAGGTATGGTTACTTTGTAGCCTTTAAGGTTATGAGCACACAAGACTACATCTGGACTAGAGCTTATATATTTTTTTATGGTTCAGGTTTCAGAGAATGGAATGAAAAAGACTTCAGGGGTGGGGGGAGACAATTTTTACCTTTAATCAAAAGCAGTCCCAGCTTTTAGGACATTCTATGGCAAATATCCTCAAGGTTTAAACGGTAAGCTTATTTCATATTTTTGGGTGACCATCATATGTCCTTTGGAATAGATGGATAACTACCAGTTGATGCACAGGCAAAATCCTTGTCTCCTAAGATCTGCTTTTGGGCAATCACAATATTATTTTTCTTTCTGTATCTTTAAACATTCCCCTAAATATTATGAACTGAGTATTTCTAAACAAATTCTTAGACTCTGTTTTAATTCTAGCCCGAAACATTTAATGGCAGCATGAAGGGATTATATCTGAGATATAATATACCACATAGAAAACAATCTGTTTTTTAAATTTCTGCCTTGAGGGCAAGTCTTTCCAGGAAAATTATTCAAGCATTTTAGACATATTTCATTGTGTAAAACATTTAACATGTTAACTATAATTGGTGTCTGAGAATTTCTTCATTCTTCATGAGTCTTCCATGTTTATATAACCACAATAAGCTATAAAGAAATAACCAATTGTATATATGTCAAATTTGTATATGTCAAACTTGTGGTCTGCAAATAACTTATTTGGCAAATATGTGTTGTTTCCAACGGCTGAAAAGGTACAAAGATATAAAATATAACACGTTGGCAGGAGGGACATTAATCCAGAGAGTATTTTACTTTCAAATAAGGCATCTACATCATATATATATACACACACACACACACACACACACATACATACATACATACACACAGACATACACAGACACAATTCATGGTTACAGAACCCTTGACTGTTTTCTTCTGCTCTTGCAGTGGTAGGATCTGGAAACTTGCTACTTGTGTAAAGGCAGAGTAGAGTCATATTTTCTGAAGGCTAAACATACTAATAATTTCGAGTTTCTCTCTTAGTTTCTAGTCTTCTGATCATCCTTATTGCTGAATCTTAAAGTGGGATACCCAGAAGTGGGTGCTCAGAGGAGTGCGTCTGACCAAAGTAGACTAGAGTGTAACAGTTGCAGTACTCACAGTGATAGAAACTGGACTTTGGTTGATGCAACGTAAAACTGAACTTGTCTTTTTGCAGCCATATTGTTAGCTCATACTCAGTTTGTAGCATGTTCCAGAATTACTATTTTCAAACTGTGTGTCCTCCATTCTACAACAGTGCAGTTGATTTTTGTACCCTTAGTGGAGAACTTAGTACTAGACTCTGTTAAATTTCAGTCTGTTACTTTCAACCCCTTTGTCTAACCTATCAAGATCATTCTGAATTTTATTTCTATCTTTTAAGATATTAGCTATCCCAACCAGTTCTATGCTGTCTACAAATTTGATCAGCGTGTCCTCTACCTCTTCACCCAAGTGATTAATCAAAATACTGAAGAGTAGAGAAACCTAGAGTAAAGGACATACCATAGCAAAGAAAACAACCCCTAATGCTTCCCTCAAAACAAAAAAAGGCAAAAATAGAAAAATAATGCAAGTAAATTGCCTTCTGTTGATCCTCAGGACATGCCTTCCTTCCTTGTTCTGGGTGGCTGACATATTGCAAAAGAACCACCCATTTGTATTTCCTAAGACTGTCTCAGGGAATTCCTTGTGGCCTACAGACACTTTTAGAAGTAAGGATGATAGAAGCCAGCATTTCCAAGTAATTTGCCAGTCTCTTCATTAATATTTTAAAAAGAATGCAAAACTCTATTTCTAAAAAGCCAAGAAGAGTAGGGAGGGAAAAAAAAACAAGGCCAGTGACTGTGGACACAGTGATGCCATAAGCACTCCAGCATTAAGCTAGAGTTTACCAGTGCATGTCCCTAAGCTGTTCTGATTCTTATTGGCATTTCAGTCAAATCTTAGAAGCAAGCAAGCAAACTATACTACTCAGTAAACAAAATAACTCAGAAGCTGTTTATATAATGTTACGGTATCAGTTAAGATAAATTAGCCCTACTTATTTTATAAATTAGTCCTAAGCAAAGTCTACTCATCCCTATCAAATCATTTGTTACATGGATAAGTAAATTATTTGGACTTTGGACTCATCAGTTTCCCTGATGAGTAAAGATTTTTTAAAAAAAAGTTATCTACAGTAGTTAGTTTTTTACTGCAAGTATAAACTAAGGTAAATGTAATCGCAAAAATTCCTGTAATAAATAATTATAAAGGCAAATGTAGTATCTTCAATTAACAATAAATAAAGTTGATTGTTTGAATTAATGAAAATAAAAGCTGGCACATGAGAAGGTTACAGGTGATGAACAGTCAAATGATATAAATGATGATAAACTGTGGGTGCAATTTATTCTTTCTGTGAGATTGTTACAACATTTACTAAAAGTCTAGTATTGTGAAACTGGATGCCGGGCTCGAAACAGAAGAGAAGGCCCTGCTAGACTCGGTCCTCCCAACCCTCTTATGGCTTCACTTGCTGCCTGTTCTCTGTTCCTCTTTCAACATTCATGCATACTCCAGCTTTAACCTCCTGTTCTGTCCTACCTAAAGGCTTGATTTTACTGTAGTTACGCAACTGGAGGAAATCAAACAGAGATACAAAGTTTAGTAAAAGAATGTAATGACCCAGGATCCTTTTCTTATGATGTCCCCTCCTACATGCAGCAGAGATAAGGTTCAGATATTTTCTTCTCTGTCCAGCTGACCAGCTTTCAAGGGCTGTTGCAAGATCTGTACTGCTGGGTACTCGGGGAGGGCTAGGGGATTTTTAATTATCAGACTATAACAGTCTTTCTCAATCTAGCATTCTCTGGTTGTCTTGGATTTCAATTCCTAGATGTTTGTATGAAAGTTGTGGCTTAGATTTATGTGCAGTGAAATTAAGATAGCCCATTATTTTGTTTTAAAACAACCCATAACAAATTTCAGTAATTGATCCTTCTAGAAGTGCAGAGAAAGAGAAGGCTGGGAGAACTAAAACTGCAGACCAGAACCAGAGCTAGGGCTTCAGGACAAAGCAACAGTTAGAAACATGGTAGAAAGGCACGCTTCTGCCCAAGAGTCAGTATTTTCTGCAAATAGTTAGAATAAAAGGTTAGTTTTCCTGTAATTGGTCAAGTTACTTCCGGGTCAGTAAGTTCAAATATATGGTGTGTGATTTGGGCAACGTGTGTGTGTGTGTGAGAGAGAGAGAGAAAGAGAGAGAGAGACACTTTGAGCCGATCTTGACTCCTGGTAACAGCCTGAGCTAGTCCCTGCAGTTTTCTTGACAAGAGTTTTGGAAGTGGTTTGTCTTCTTTTTAGGGCTGAGAGTGAGTGACTGGCCCAGAGTCACCTGGCTGGCTTCCGTGCTTAAGGCAAAACTAGAATTCACAGTCTCTCAGTTTCTAGCCTGGTTGTCTTAAACACTCTTTGGGCAACTAGGATTCTAATAATTAAGCTATAAAATGTCATGCACTGCCTACCGCCGAGTAATGCACAGACACTGGTTCAGTTGAAGCAGGCTCTGGTTTATTCATCGCGTAGTGCCAGTTGTAGAAAAAAGCTGAGAGTGACAGGAGCGCGCCGGTGCGGGGTTTAAATACCCCGCGCCGGTCAGCGCCCCCTCACTCAGGGTTACGTCATCCCCCCTTTGTCCAACATGCTGTCTTGCCGGTAGGTGAGGGGTTGCGAGGCCCCGCTGGCGCTCCGGGATCGCCCATCATCGGTTTCCTTATTCATCCGGTGATTGCTGTCAGCTGGGCGATCTCCGTTGCGCTAGCGCTAACAGCTTGGGTGTGCCTCGCGATCCGCTTAGCCATTGTATCTTGTTCTTGAGTCTTTGTGAGTTGATGGCTGCTTATCTTGAGCCCCTTCCCCTGCTTCCTCGTTATTGTCATGTGTGCCATTGCGCTGATGTCTTCAGCTCAACGGCACTCATGACATAAAACTTGTCTTAAATTAGACTTAGGGCAATGGCTGGTTTTCCAAACATGGCCTGAAATTCTGTATTGCTTAATTCATACAAGTAGTTATAAAGGTCTTTGATCCCTTTTAAAAACCTTATTAAATTCCCCAGTCAAATGCAACAAATGAATTATATGCTGATGAAATGTGATTTTTGTACAGTTTTCTAACCTGCGTTTATAGTGCGAATAAGGTAATAGTATAAAAATCCTTAAGAGGTAAATCAGTCCCAAGCTCAGTGCAATCTGCATCTTTAACATTTTGTTATTTCAAACTGAATTGTTTGATTTTGTTGAAACAGGAAATAAACCAGATTGCCATCATATAATTGCTTTGTGGTTTGGCTCTCCAGGTTTAAAGGTAGAATTTCACAAGATTATACTAAAAAAAATGTGACACAGGGTTGGTCAAATTTGTAGAACATAAATGTATAGCAGAATTTTTTCAGCTCTGTTCAAACTTGTCAGATTCATTAAAATCATCCAAGTTTTCAGACTGTTACAAACAGAGTTATATTGCCTGAACTGTGCTGGAGATGACATTTTAAGGAAACACAAATTTCATGATTATTTAAATATTTTTACCTTGTCATTGGGAAGTGCTAAAATCAAATTCTTATTGGGTAGGTGGTTGATACTCATTCATTTGACACTTATTTGGAGCTGCAAAAGCTGTGGTCCTGGCACCATACAAGTAGAATTTCAAACAGGTCTATTAGCAAAGGAGTTTGCAATCTAGCTTAGATTAGGAATAAAAGAAGAGAGAGAAACAGAAATTTCAAACACATTTCTATTATAGTTGTATAATTACAGTGCAGAGATACTGAGATTGATGGTACTTACTTGGTCTCTGTGTTGGTCCACCCCTACCCCTTTTATCGCAGAATGGCTATGCATTAAAATAGTTGCCAAGAACTATTGGGACAAAACAACATCAGAACAACTATTCCTTCCAGATTTTGCTCTAGGGCAGGGTTTTTCAAACTATGTCCTCTGGAACCCTCAGGTTCCATGAGAACATGATGGGGTTCCATGTGAGACTTAAGGGGCAAAAAAACAAACAGACAAAACACCTCACAAAAAAATCCAGTTCACTCCTAGACAGCCAATTTTCTATCATTAGAGTTTTGCCTCTTGATCAGGGGTTCCAGGATTTCTTTTTTAATTAACTAACTTTCCAGCCTAAAATGCTTGAAAATGCCTCCTCTAGGATGCACTAACAGGTTTCTTGAAGTATAGAGCTATAGACTGGGGGAGGGGTTGAAATCGAATGTCTAAGTCAGCTTTTCTCAACTTTTTGACCCTGGAGGAACCCTTGAAATATCTTTTAGGCCTTGGTGAACCCCTGCACATGCAGGCTCAAATATAGGCCAGAAGTTACAACATTTTTATATTTGTTTCATGTGTAGTCCTATTTATATGCACTAACAGTGTTCTTAAACTAAAAATAATGAAACTTGCCTCTTTAATGTGAAGTTGCCCAAATTTGAATTTTTTTTTTTAAATAAATCGTGATCTCCCAGGGAACCCCTAGTGATCTCTCGTGGAACCCTAGGTTGAGAAACCCGGGTCTAAGTAGTGCCACTTTTTGTATAGCTTGACTTTTCCAGGATGGGGGCTCTCTCTTTTTACAGTTGTATCTGAAGTGAAACCTTTACTTTTACACTTTTTGCCTTTCTTGGGATGTTAGTGTTATTGCTAGGGTTGTGTATTGGCAATCAGTGATTGATTCATTGGTACTCAGATCCTGGCTTCTGCCCTTTAGTTAAAGCTCCATCTGTGAAAGAAAACCGAGGTTACTTGTTAACATTTTCATCAACACAAAGCTCACTCTTCTCTCTCTCATTATAGGTATTGAGAGCTAGTACAGGAGCAAGAGAGTGCCCTGCCTTCATCTGTAATAAGGACAACAGACAATCTTTCTATATGCCTTATGATTGGTCATATGCATCTTATATAGATAAGTCTTGGGTTGAAAAGGGACAGGACACCAGTGATGCTGACAAAATTCATTGGGGAGGGAGGCTCAAAATCCTCTTTTTGTCAGGAATATTTATGTTTATATTTATTCTCTATCCTGTCTTTATTTTTATAAATAACTCAAGGTGGCGAACACACCTAATACTCCTCCTGTTTTCCCCACAACAGCAACCCTGTGAGGTGAGAGAGAGTGACTGGCCCAAGGTCACCCAGCCGGCTTTCATGCCTAAGGTGGGATTAGAACTGGAGGATGTAATTGGTGGCGAAAAAGGCTCACAGTTTATTGCCAGTCTGTTTCTAAAATGAAAATAGATCCTCCAAGTGCACCCAGGTGTCATTTATGCTGGAAACATGGGAGTTATATTTTTATAGATAACTATAAACAGAGATGCATGGCCTGAGGTCCCTTAGCTACATGAAACCAAGAAAAACCTTGGATGCCTTCTCCAGAAACTGCTAGAGGTTGGTTGGTTGCTTTATTGTTGAATTATTACTGCATTATTACTGTTCTTGTTTCCCACCTTTGTCTGGGAGTCATGCATTGGAGGAACCCTGCTGTGTAGTAGATGGGGCTGAGGCAGAGGGAAAGAGTAGTCTAAAATCCGCCCCCAGCATTCCCTCATCCTAGTCTAAAACCTTAACTATTACATCACACTGGTTTTCATATTATTACCAAATCGTCCTTTGTAATGTGACAGACATGGAAAATAACTAAATACAAGATTGGAGAATAGAAATGCTGACTATACATAATTAAATATAAATAAAAAATAAAAATCTATGTTTTTTGTCCCTAATCGCATCTACAACTTTTTGGAGTATGACCTTCATTGCTGAAAATCATTGTGCATCTTTAAACAAAATAACTGAGAATTTGCTCTTCCACATTTGCTGCTTGTAGGGGGCTATTTATTCCTGTGCAAGCGGAAGGAAATTGAACTGCTTTGTGCCTGCTGGAAGTGGAGTATACCTTTCAGCAGTTATTCAGCAGTTATTCTCCTTCCCTACATTAAATGATAGTATGGTAGCTCTTTGCACTTGATCGAGGAACGAAATAGAGAAGCAAAACTATGCCGTGAAAACTTTCAGATGACAGGATAAGCACCTCTTTTTTATATTTGTTTTTATCAAGGTAGATGGAATGAGTTCTCATAGGACGCTCTGCATTTGTAGAGAATTCTGCAATAGATTTTCTTGTTTGGATTTTTAAAAGAGAGGTGGTGTGTCATCCCATCATATTTAGACATACATCTAAAGCTCAGCTATTGTTTCAAATTGGGTTGGTGTCGTGTGGTGGAGTGGTTAAAGGGTTGGAGAAGCACTGGTTCAAATCCATCTCACTGGGTAGTATTTGACCAGTGACACACAGACCAAGCGATTCCACAAGGAAAAAATAAGAGGGAGCATTCTATATGCTGTATGGTGGGAGGGATAGAGACCAAAGTGTGGGGTTTTTTTAAAGATTTTTTATAAAAAATCCAAAAGGGCTAAGAACGGAGCATGGAAAATGAGCACAGGTTTCATTTTTCTATGAGAAATGAGTGTATGTTTAACTTAAGTTTTGTGGAAAGTTAAAGGCCAAATGGCTCAGGAATGGTTTTATTGTAGGGAATGTTTTCAGCAGATAAAGCATGTAAATGTGTCTGTAGATACCTAACCTGGCAATCAGTCAGTGTAGAGTGTAGCAGATATCTTCCAAGATGAAGTGTTAATTGCCAATTCTCTGAGGGCAGATCTGGTGGACAGTTATATTTGTTTCCTCACATTCTTCTTGGGGAGTTGGATTACTGTGTTATTATTGTACTAAGACTCACAAAAAGAGCCTGCTGTCAGGCACACACCTGAGAGTAAATCCCACTGAAGGCAATAAGATTTCCTTCCAAGGTGATAGACATAGAATTGGGCTTCAAGTCAGAGGATGCTGCAGTGGCCTGGGAGGAACTGGTCAAAGGCTTTGAAACCTCTCATCTAAAGCTGCGTAATATTTAATTTGTTCAAATTTCTGTTGGTTGACTAATTAACTTATTGTGGGTCTGCAGTAAAGTGCACAAATATTGTCAAAGCAAAATGGGAAAGATGTTTGCAGTTGAGAACAGATCAGCCTTTTCTAAGGAAGGAGGGACTATACATCTAAGTCATTTTTTTGTGCATATGCCTTTGCCTAACTGTTTGCTTTGGTTAGATATATAATAGCTGTCTAATCCACAGATCAGCATCTTGCATAGAAGTTGAGTCTGTTAAAATATTTACTTCCAAGATTAAATTGCCCATGAAGTTCCTATTTACCTGTGCACATTTTGGCTTATGGGTTTTGATTTTCCATTATGTATAGTACTAGGCACAGGCAGAAGGGATTAAACTGAGAAATTCAAAGAGGTTCTCTCTTCTCTTATTTATAAAATGTCCTTAGAAACAAAATTATCCAACTGTCTAGATCAGTGATAGAGAACTTGAGTATTTCCAGATGGTGCTGGGTGTAATGACCAGCACGCTCAAGCATTCACTCAAAGACAGTCTAGAGACTTGTGCTCAATTAACTGTTTAATGAAGCGAAGTGTTCTGATACAAGGAAAAAGTTGTGAATGGCCTTTTCCAGTGTATCTGCAGTTTAAAATACCAAACCTCTGTTCCCCCCACCACCACTCCCCGCCTAGGTATGCACCCCTCCTGGTACCAGCAGATGGCTTGAACAGTTTCTGCCCGTTGACCTTGGGCAAGGGGCATCTAGCCCAAACAATATAATTCACACTCTAATCTCGTTCCCCCTCCCTACTGGCGACTTGCAGTCTGCTGGAGTTCTTCAAAGTGTGTGTCCTAACAAGCAGGAACCATGCTGAGACGAGGAATAAGTCTCTAGTGTTTTATTACTGCTACATTAGATAGAAAATCCTAATGAACTGAAGAAGCGTGAGAAAACCTATTCAGATAAACCCCAAAAGTCAAGGCGGGTCTGTTCTGTGTCTCTTTGAATGACAGCTCAAACTCTCTAAACTACGCATGCGTTTTCCCCCCTGGATAGGGGCCCCCTCCTGCTCACCATCAGTGCTCATGACAGTGTGAGTGAGTTCGATCAGATGTCGCACTGACATTTGGTCGAGGAGTCTGACGCTGGGCAGTACAGCTCATAGCAGCTACAGTCAGGGATGCATGGAAATGTATTCTTCAGAAACATCTTGTGGGCACAGATTCCTTTTTTTCTGATCTAATGGTATAGTACTTTCCAAGTCAAGAGATTTTTTTCTCATTTCTGGTATGTCTTGTACAACTTCAAACTTGTCCTTAGGCAGCTGTCACTGAAACAAGATATTTAATTTCTCAGAGGATTCACCTTCAAGGATTTTAGTTTACAGAGCTGGAAATTTGCTTGGCTGTACCATGTATTTATGGGACTTTAATTTCAGCCTGTATAGGAACTTTGTGTCCTGAATACACTCTGATTAGATGTAAACCCTCTCTCTGACCTTGTGTATGAGCAGACAGTATATGTTGGAAACTAGAGTGGCATCACTGAAAAGTATTAAATAATAATGGTTTGTGTATATCTGTATATTGTTTCCTCCTGCTGTATTTTATTTTATTTTTATTTTGTTTTGGGTTTTTTAAATTATTTAAAATATTAAAATAACAAAAGAAATAATTATATAAAAGAAAAAAAGACATAGTGGATGCAGAATAAAATATTGGTAAACAAAGGATTTACAATTATCATAAAATTTAAAATTCATTAGTTTGTTGATTAATCAATGTCATATATAGAACTAGGTTCATTATATCATCTTAAGAAATAACTAAAAATTGCTATAAAACTCTAAACGTTAATATTAATATTGGCATCATCACTTTTTGCCATTGTTCCAAAAATAAACACGCATAATCATGTAGAGGGAAAGAAAAGGAAAAAGGGAAAGGAAAAAAATATATAAGATTGTTTTTAAAAAAGGAGGAAAGTAAAAACAATATTGAGTTTCACTCCCATTGTATCTGACTGGTGAATGCATCAAAATATTTATAAAAAATGAAATTGCTTCTAATTACAGTCTTTACATCACTTAGTTTTCCCTTAAAAACTACTCTTAACTGTCTGCCTTCTTGTGTGACATATAATAGGGGAGCCATTCTTCCTTAAATTTATTCAAACTTCTGTTCTGGATGGATATTATTTATTTTGCTATTGCTGCATATTTCCCAAGTTTGGTTTCCCAGTCTGGTACAGGTAGTCCTTGTTTAACAACCCTAATTGGGGCTGGAATTTCTGTCACTAAGCAAAGCATTGTTAGGTAAAACATTATGTGACCGCACCACTTAGCAGTGGCAGTTCCAGTAGTCCTGGTTGCGGTCGTTAGGTAAGGACCTCAGGATTCCCTGCCCTGCCGTGCTCGCCTCCCCTTCAACTCCCCCAACATGCCTGTCTCCCCCCTGCCACCATCTGTGCCCTTTTGGCCACCCTGCACTACACCGCCACCTACTCCTGCTACCCCAGCTGACCTTCACCATCTTCTTCCTCTCGTTGCTGATGAGGCGTGCCTGGCTGAGGTAGCTGCTGGCCTTTCACAAGGTCTCGGCATGGCCTCACACGGCATTGGGAAGGCCTCCCTGAAGGCCTTGTGAATGGCCAGCAGCTGCCTTGTCCAGGTGCACCTTGTCAAGCACACATCTTTCTACACATCTTTCTTGCCCTATTGGCTTTGCAAGTATTTTGCTGTTTTGGTTGCTGAGGGTTCTGTTTCTTTAATGTCCATGAAGTTGTTCCTGTGAAGCCTGGCTGCCCCTTGGCCCCCTCCCTTCCTTCCTTCCTTCCTTCCTTCCTTCCTTCCTTCCTTCCTTCCCTCCCTCCCTCCCTCCCTCCCTCCCTTCGCATGTCAGAGTTCAAGTTATCCATCAAGGTAACCAAGGCCTTCTCCTGAATAACATGATCATAATTCTGTTCAGTTGCTCAAGTCATGTGTACATTTAGAGTTGGAGATGGAAAAATGATCTTAACATCTGACTGTGTTATCTGGAGTATAGCCTAGTGAGCCACAATGCTATATTTTTAAATAGATAAATACACGAGAGTCCATTAAAACAAGTATCTCATATTTACTTCACAGTTTCTCTATCTTACGACTTAACAAGGAATTATGTCATTAAAATGTTTCCATGGAACATATTCTTTCTTCAATATATGCTGGTTCTCCCCTATTGTATCAATAGGACCAATTTCAAATGGTCTTTCTAAACAGGCAAAGGATTACAAACTATAAAGGTGCTGGTTGACAGAAAAACATGAGGGAATTAATTATTTCAGGAGACACTGAATGCTGCATTAAGCCTTAGACACCCAGTGCAGCAACTTAAAATTTGATATTAAAATACTTGAATGCATCTGTCAGTGACAGAGACATTATTCAGCAGCTACATTTAGTTTAGAGAACATCATGAACCTAAATAACTTCTTTGAAGAATTCTGTTATTCAGGAAATTGTAACTGTATTATGATATAATATTGACTGACTGACTGATTGATTGATTGGACTTCTGCCTTAGCTACTCAGTTCTTAATTGGTCTTCTTAGAACACTTCAACTTGTGCTGCTTTTCAAAAATTTGACTTTACTGTTGGCAGGCACTGGCTGTCCTTTAGTAACCTTCTATAAATATATGATTTCCATCATTTCTAATCAGCAGACTATTTTGTACTGCTGGCTGGGGGTGGTGAGCATATAGTCCAGCACAGCTGGATGGCACAAAGATAGGAATGTTGATTTAGACCAGGAGTATGCAACTTCCATCACCTGTAGGGTGCGCTAGGTTTTAAACAGCATGCTGATGGCTGGCTTTCAGGTGTATAATTAGAAAATGAACCCATAAATATTTAACTGGTTGTAAGTACTTTTCCAAACAAGATTTGTGTCCTCCCCCCCACCCCACCCCCAAAAGAAAAAGAAAAAGCTGTCCTTTTGCAGCTAAAAAATGATAGAGTAGTTGGAGGAGGGAGATTAAACTTCAAGAATATAGTTTCATGTGAAACCTATGTTTTCAAAGTACAGTTGTACAAATGTCCATTTGGGGGCAGAAGATATGTCGCCTCTTAAAGGTTGGGAAGTGGAGAATGTTTGGACTTGTAGGATAATTAGCCCAAAATATACAAGACCCGCCGTCATTCAGTGGCCTGTTGGTGAAGTGGATTTGAACCTCTTTTTTTAGCCAAATAGTAATTAGGCTTGGACTTAGTTCCTTATTACCCTTAAGATCAGTTTTAATGGTGAGGAGCATTCATTTGATGTCAAAAGAAGTTCTTTTTGGTGTGTTCCTTAGAAGTTCCCAGGAAATAGGCTCCTAGAAAGACTTCCTTTGCTTCTCTCTCAGGATGTGAAAACAGCTCCCATTACATCATCTTCCAGGTCTTATTTTTAACAGAAGGTAGGTGAGTGTTCTATTAAATCATTTCTAATGACTATGCAGAGACTTCTATTCTTTGATGATTCCTCATATAGCCAAATACATGCCATGGCCTCTATCTATCTATCTATCTATCTATCTATCTATCTATCTATCTATCTATCAAATTTATTCCCTGCCCATCTCACTCAGAGAGCGACTCTGGATAGGTTACATAAAACAGGAATAAAATATTAATTAAAATACAATAAAACAGTTAAAAAAGTAAAACGGTACAATAAAAACAGCCCTCTTAATAAATAATGTATTCCGAAAAGATGGCTAGTAAAAAGTTCTTGATTTAAATTCCAGGGAGTGACTTTAGGGTGCCAGCCATCCCCAGGATTGGCCACCCCTCTTCACCCCTCATATGAGATGGCAGAGCCAGGTCTTTACTCCTTTCTGGAAGGCCAGGAGAGAAGGTCAACAGCAAAGAAGGCCTTCTTCTTGGAACCTGCCAGATGACATTCTTTCGGCGACAGGACCCACAACATGCCCTCTCTGCCTGACTGGGTGGAATGAGTTGATGTCATGGGGATTAGATGGTTCTTCAGGCAACGTGGATCCATGCCAAATAGAGCTTTAAAGGTAATAACCAACACCTTGAATGGGAATTGGACCCAGAAGCAGACTGGCACTCAATGCAGCTTCCGCAGCAAAAGTGTTAGTATAAACTGAAATTTAAATTGAGTAGAGATATCAAAAGACTATTGAAATGCAATGCTTTTCTATCCTTAGTGGGATAAAGACAGAGTTCTTGAAAAATGCTTGATTATTGAGTAGATACTGGGGGTTTAGGCACTGAGGCCACTTAATCTGTTGAATTAATGACATACTTGTCCATATTTTTTTAATAGTGCAGGTAGTCCTCGTTTAGCGACCACAATTGGGCATGGCAACTTGGTCATTAAGTGAAGCAGTCGCTAAGTGAAACCACAACTGTACTTATGATCTTACTTCACTAAATGCTAAATGATGACTACCTGTAGTATCCAGCATCCAAATATTTCTATTTCACTTATATGTCAACCCTATACTGATGGATAAATAGTGAAACTAGAGAACTGTAAATTGTCGGGTAGTCCTCGCTTACTGACTGCCTCATTTAGAGAACATTTGAAGTTATGATGGTTTAAAAACAAACTAGCTTTGTGACCAGTCCTCACATATTCAACCGAAACAACATCCCACGGTCATGTGATCACCATTTGGGTGCTTCACAACCAACATGCATTTAAAACCATCACAGCATGCTGTGGTCACGTTATCGCCATTTATGTGCTTCACAACTGGCTCCCAACAAGCAGAGTTAAGTAGAAAATGTGGAAGTAAAATTGTAAGTTGCAGTTGTGATGTTTTACTTAACAACTGTGGTGATTCACTTAAGAACCAAAAGGGAAGTCAGGTTGTAAGCCTGTTACAGTCACATGATTTTCTGCTTAGCAACCTTGGCACATAGTGATGGTCCCAGTTGTGGTTGCTAAGTGAGGACTACCTGTATACTGTTAAAACTGAAGTGGTGAGTATCACTAGTTATCATATCATTCCAAGAGAAGGATGGAGTAATGTCCTTCTACCATTAATATTTCATTAGAGTTCTATTCTATCCCATTTCACCTTGACATCATTTTCCAGTGATGGAGGAAAAAGCCCAGGTTATTTGATTATTAATCTGAGTTTCAGCCTGATTTTAAGTTGCTGTTGCTAAAAGTATAACGTTGGGAAAGACCTTGAGGGATATCTAGTTCAATGATCTGTTAGATACAGGAAACAAGAACAACAGATTTGTTGACAAAAAAAGGCTTGAATTTTTTAGTAAAGTTTGTAAAGGGCCTTTTCCTTTCACAGTATCTGTGGAAAACACATATACATCTTGTAGTTTATCAACTGATCCTAAGGCTAGCAGTATTTTCCCTCCAATCTTTCTTTACTACTGCCATGAGATTTTATAATTCCCCACTGTTCCTTTGGCAGTGAAATTACATTTTTCACCAAATTGTACAACAAAGAAAACTTTGCAAGAAGACAATAATATAGGCCCACACACTGGGAATGTATTTTGTCTATGTGTTTCTAATGGTTTTGATTATTCATTCTTATATTGTACCCAACACAATATGTTGTTTTTAAAGCTATTTGCAGTCTCGTGTTTTATGATGGTTGACATATCTTGTAGATCATTAGGGAAAAAAATACTATTTTCCTCATATCTTTTGCCATAAATTTGCATATTGCTTTGTTTTGTTATTCCAAGACTGCTGTAGCTCTACAATATTTCTTTTAGCATCATTTCTAAAAGCTCTAATTTTCCTTAGATGTCGGTCCTGTGGTCAAGTACTTCTACATGAAAGCACTGTTCATCGCTTTTTGTGAAATAAATAAAAAAAAAGAGAAATACAGGAATTCAGATACATTCAGCTAAATTCAGTTCATTTACCTTAACAACCAGTCTCAAGAAATATAGGCATCCAGTGATGCCACTTGCCTTTTTTTTCTCTTGGGGATGTTATTTCAAGGTAATTTCTTTTAAATTGATTTAATAAATTCTAGAACTATTTGGCAGGATAATTTATACATGTATTCTTTGTTTTCACCATACAAAGGATGGAAAGAATTTCACCATATAAAGAATAGAAAGAATTTCACCATACAAAGGATACAAAGAATTTCACCAACATCACATCATTACAATGGACAAAATCCTAACTAAAAGTTGTTATTAGTAGAACCGTGCAGTGCTTTAGATCCTGATTCCAAAATGATGCTTTTGAGTACACAGAGACAAAAACGTAATTCTTGTCTGCAGATCTTTAAAGCTGCCCCACTCTTTCCAGGAATCAAATGGTAGCTGCTACGGAGTTGAGTGGCATGTTTGCACTGCCATTCACTCCCGATTCACTTTTTGAATTGAATTGGGAACTCTGTATAGCTCTGTTCATTAGGCAGTTACTTAATTGGACTCAAGAAAGGGATAAGAAAAGAAGAAAACCTGTTATCTCTTCAGCCAGAACAGGCACTTAATATCTCCAAAAGACATTTGATGAAAAAGAAGTTGCATTGGGCATTAGTTACTATTTACATAAGATAATTTGGAGAGTCCTTTTAAAAAAGTGCAAGCAACCCACTGAAATTTGTCTAGAAAATAATGCTTTGGGGCAGCATGTATTCCCTATTTTTAATGATTTCCAGTAAAATAGATTAATTATACCTCTGAGAAGCTTAATGTATCTATTTTCTTGGGAGAGGAACTAACAATAAAAAAGTTTGGCATTTCTACCCCATTCATTCCCGTAACAACATTAGCATGGCCCTCTGGAATCCTCAGAATCTGGAAACAAAGTATGGCCCTTGAGAAGAAAAAAGGTGTCTACTCGTGAGTAAAAAAACATTTTTACATTGTATTTTTCCATATGTCTTTTGACTAAAAGCAGTCATGTCTTTATAATCCCACCAGACTCTCATGATTTATATTTGCTAGTAAAAAGAAGTTTTAATGGGTTTGATTTCATTCATGAATGAAGGCTAGACTGAGCTATATTTGTAAAGTTAATATTGTTTTGTCTTACATTTGGTCTGTGTTGCTTTACATATAGTTCCCTGTCCCAGATCATTCTAGAGAATGTGGAATAACGCTGTTTTTTTTTCCCGGTCACTTCTTAAAGAAAAATCCATGCAACATGCTGAAAGTATCGTTGCTGCCCAAAATCTATTGGTGTTAATGGGAATGTTTAAACATCTGCCCCCCCCCTCCCAGGATGGATGTATATTTCCTTAAAAAAAACCTTGGGGAAAGAAGTTTTAGATTTTCCCCATCAGCGCACAGTGGTCCTGATTTGCCCTTACGTTTAAAGGAGAACCAAAATGGTGGTGGTGGATATAAAGGTGTTTTTACAGAAATAGACTGAATGAACTTCAGCCACAAAACAGCACAGGCTGATGGATCTTAAAGCCCAAATCTTTACATAATTTTTACTGGTTCTCTGAAGAGCTGTATATTTTAGGGGTTATGCAATCACTGTGCACATTTGTTTATTTGTTCATTTATGCATCTCTTCCCTTGCTCCCAAAATGCATTCTACTCTAAAGAGATGGAAGCAGCAGAATGAAACATTAGTAACTGTGATAGTAGCATATGCTTACTCAGAGATCAAGCCATGCTGTGCAAGCATACATAATGAAACACAGAATGGTTCATTATATCAGTTATGGTTTATTTGGCTACTACAATCATAACTGAGTCTGATGTAGCGTTTGTCACTGTGGGAGCAGTTTTCCTCAGCCCGAACAATCAGACAAACAAAATCCCCCAAATGAGAGGCAACTAGAGCTACCTCTCATCTTTATTTGTCACAGAGATGTATGTGCTAGCTCTGAAGAATCAGTCTTCCCCTTAGTTAATTCTGCCTTAATCTCTAGGATGAAGAATAAGTCATGTATATTTAAGTATGACTGGCTATTATGTTGTAACTGTAAATGGTTCATTAATTGATTGTAAATCAGCAATACCTTTCTTTGCCACAGAGAAATGTGTACCAAAAATTCATCCAAATAACAAGAAAGAGCTATCTTGACCTGAAGCTATGTTTCAGAATCAAAATTTATATAATTATGCCAATTTTGTCCTGATGCCCGTGCATACTTTCCTGTAGATAACTTCTTTCTTAGCAGTGGTTGATCACTCTTCAAGAGGGCAAAAATTTTTTGCAAGCAATTTATCTAAAATCGTACTGTGTCAGTGACTCAACCCTCAACTTTTCTTTTTCTTTGTCCACTGGCCTTGCATTATTGAAAACTCACTGTTTATTTGCATTGTGAGATGGAGTAGTGTTCTGAATGACAATGAACATTTTTGGAGTTCTCAAAATATTTGGTCCACTTTTGGTGTGCTTGCAAATGAGTGAACTCTCCACCACTGATATAAGTTTCCATGAATTTCTCAGATTGCTAAAATGATCAAAAGGTGTCACATCATCAGTTGGTACTCTTTCCCTCTTAGGTCTTTGATACAGTTTGTCAAGTTTTGATCATGTCTCTGTTTGTACTTTTTGCCAGTAGCCTATTTACTTTCAGGGGCATGGAGTTGTAAGACTTACGTTCAAGAAGGATTGTGAATAAAGTTCTATTGTGGGTGAAGACAGAGTCCTGATATTTCAAGATACATGAGCTGAAACTTCAGTGATGACACTTTATAAACTTCACTGAGTCTGGGAAAACATATTGAATCAAGATAAACAAAGCATGAGAAGTGCTACACAGACATCTAGTAGAGAAGAAGAGAGAGAGAATCAGTCATGGAAGCCCATTTAACTTTGATTTTGTGGTTATCCAACTAGCATGGAAAAACATTGAAATCATTCTTGGCCAAAATTAGGGAACATTCAGTGAGGGTATATAACACCAAGGAAATTCAGCATGATAAATTTTAGTATAAATCCTATGTGTAGAGAAAATGTAAAAAAATAGCTTCATATTATGCATGCGCTGGTCTTATCATGTGCGTTGGTCTTCTAGTACAATCTTTTTTGACAGAATTCGTTACTAAAATATGACAAATCACAACTCAGGCTATTATATTATTTCCTAAGTTGGTCTTACCAAGTTCTTTTGATAATCCAAACATTTTGAAACAAAAATAATTGATAGTTTTCTTATTGGTTGTAGCCAGACAGTAGCAAAATTCTAAAATACAGAAAAGGATTTTAATATTTCCATATGGTGGCAAATACTCTGGAAAATCTCTCTAATGGAAAAATTTATCCACACCCACCCCAAAGTGTCAATATTACTATAATGGAAGATTTTTTTTAAACTTCACCTGGTTTAAACGTATTAATTATGCACAACAAAGGCATAATTATTGTCTACTATGCAGTTCCGGGTTTCTAAATAAGGTTATATGAATTTTGCTTCTATATATACTACACCGTATTGTTAATCATTAATTGTTAGTTAACTATTCATCATTATTTTCCTCCTCAGTTTATTTAAGGTGTGATTAGAATACATTTATAAGTCAATGTATGTGCCACATGTATAAATCTTGCCAAACTCGTGTTTGAAAATGTCTTAATCACAGTAGATTTATGCTATGGCAGAAAGAATTACTTCATGGCTGGAAACATCTGAATCAGTCTTGTGTTGGACATAAGGTACAGCCTCAGGTCTTACTGTGAGAAAGCAGCTTTCTGTATTAAGTAGCAGCAAACACAATCCATTAGCTGCTCATTTCAGATAGTGTAGAAATGGAAGTGATTATAAAAATAAAGTTATTGTTGTTTACATCTATTGTTTCTGCTGTGTGCTGGATACAATTATTTGAAATGGGCCATCCATCATCTTTTGTAACCATTCTAAGTTTGCAGACACGTTTTTTTTTCCCTCCAAACACTGTTATTGCAGTTATCACTTGTAAAGGTGATCCACATCTCAAACAAATCCATCCTGAGTTTCTTTTATGAATTCAGCGGTCATATCAGCAGCTTCAGTAGGGGTGTTCTGAACCTCAATTAGTTTTGACTGCAGACTGAAGTATTCCTGGAACTGGTTTCATTGAAACATGATTGCTTCCATCTGTAGAAACTCCACAGCAAGCAATGTGACTTTAGAGCACCATCAACAAAATGTGCTATAATCAGAGTGAGCAATTGCTTCTACGTTGGTCGGAGTACTTGAAAATGTTGGGGCAACCTCAGATTATCTTCTTCAATAAGACAGTGAAATAGAAAAACGTCCTCTGCTAGAATAACTGCCGTGTTGACTTTTAAAAGAATCTGTCCATTTGCTTGCTGGGCGCCCTCCTTGAATGGCTTTCTTGTGCTTTTCCAAGATCACATGAGACTGTAAATCAACTATATCTTAATTTGCAATGGAGGCACATGTGCCAGCTCTATATACTACAGCTGGGCAGAGTTCCAGATTCAAAGGCAAAATGTTTGCACACATACTGTAGGAACACCTTGAACACCTTGAAGCAGTGGTGCCTTTTCCTGACATTGAACAACTGTTCCTGCCACAGTCTTGGGAAAAGATGTGTTTGCAGATGTCCCCGGCAGGTACTATATATGCTCCAAATTCCATTTTGCCCTTCAAATCCAATTCCCTTCCCAGCCATACTATATACCAAGCACTCAGCTTCGCTTTCACCTTAACTGTCACACTTTATTTTATTTATAAAGTATTTGATTGAGAACAACAGCCTCTATCAGTTATATAGAGCTTAAGTGAAAGCAAAACTCCCCCGCAATTAAATTTTATGTATGGAACTTGTATGAATTGTATGTATGAAAGTTAAAGTCTTTACCAGTATGTGCATTCAGGAGTTTCTTCCACTTTTTGTTCTCTTTCTCTGAAGGAAACAAGAAACGCTGGAGTCTTAATGACCTCCCAAACCACCTAGGATCCCTGGCATCACAAGGCATCTGTCTGTGTGTTCTTTGACCACTCCCTCTTCCCTTTCACACACCACTTGCAATACTAAAGGGTTGAGGTGTCCTTTCAGTGCACCACAGCTAAGAATAGTTGCGCTGTTCCTCTTGATGGTTGCGTGCATTATGGCCATTGCCATAGGCTACCCTAGTCCTAGTTGTTTGGGGATTTTTTTTCCTGGTCTAACTGAAACCTGAGAGCAGCTCTCCAGGAAATCCAGACTTAGATCTAAAAGTAAGACAAAATGAATTGTTGGGCTTCAGTCTGTGGTGTTTTGTAGCAAGAGCTTCTTCAAGGGTTAGCTTTGGATTTCTGTTATTGAGATACTGCAGTTGGAAAGAAAAGACTATCTTTGGTTTCCTGAAGCTTTTCATGGATCTCGCTACCTCATTTATCCTTTAAATGTAAATCTCCAAGTCTGAACATACCATTGTTTGCCTATTGCTTGAACTTCAAAAGATCACCTGGGCCATAGAATAATGGGTGTTTGGGGAAAATTATCAATGGAGAGTTAAAAGAACCAGTCTGTAGACAGCTTCTTCCATCTAACCCCAAAAACGAGTAAAGTTGCTCTCTAAAGAATAGATTTCTAATTAATTGCATCTTGCAGACCAATTCTTTATGGAAAAGTAGGGCTTTTACAATATAAAATATGGAAAGTATTTTACAAGACCCATTTCTTGCTTGCCATTTCTAAAATAATAAAATTAAAATAATTTTCCAAGTTAGATAGACTTGATTAGATCTCCTTAGATTTCACCTACTGTAAATTAATATAGGTAGTCTCTCTTAATAACCATTCATTTAGTGATGGTTCGGACTTATGACAGTGCTGAGAAAACTGACTTGCAACTGGTCCTCACACTTAAAACCGTCACAGCATCCCCACAGTCACGTGATCACAATTCAGGTGCTGGGCAACAGGTTTGCATTTATGACCGTCGTAGCCATGGTCATAAATTACCACCATTTTCAACCTTCCTGCCTGGCTTTTGGCAAGCAAAATCAATGGGGAACCATGTGATTTGCTTAACAACCTTGTAGTTCACTTAACGCCTGCAGTGATTCGCTTAACCACCCCCTCAAAAAGGTTGTGAAATTGGGTCAGATTCACTTAATGACCGCTTTGCTTAACAACCAAAATCCTGGTCCCAATTGTGGTAGTTAAGCGAGGACTACCTGTAATGTCCATTTCTCCATTGAAATTTGGTTAAAAAAACAACAACAGTACAACAGGTTAAAAAAAGTTCTTCGAAAGTTTGACTTTGTCAGAATGTACCTTCCAATTAGAAAAGTGAAAATGGCTGCTTCTTCTGAGGCAGTAACTGAAAAAAAAAAAAGGAAACAGCGCTAGAATAAACTAAGTGTTCCTATTAACATGGCTATTTTGGAGCACTGCAGAGATAGTTGTTTTTAAATACTTGGTTTTTTTTTCCTCTTTTAGTAGAACTTTTAGTAAAATCTCTCAGTTACACATCTGCAGGACTCCTTTTCTTCTTGGCACAATGACTTTCACCTCAGGCAAGACTGGATGATTCCGTGATTCTTTCTGTGTAATGCTGAGATTGCTTTTTCTTTGGTTTGTGCATTGGACATGAATGGAAAACCCTGTCTGTATTTCTGTGTCTCTGAAGTTTCTCAGTTCTGTGACTTGGAAGCATATCAGGTCTTTTTGGTTTAAATGTTGTGATATCATTATAGACTTTCACTATAGGGGTAACTGTACCTTGTTCAGCTTTTTCCATGGTGCGTCTTTTAATGAATAGTACACAGATAACTTAAAAATATCTTTGGGCTTCTGACTTTTACAGGCTGTGGATCAAAAGTGCATAAATATTTTAAAATCAGACAGTTAAAGATACTAGAAAGCCCTCTGTAGCTTCTTCATTATCTAATTCTGGCAGAGCATTGTACTCCAAGCTACCAGATTAGAGATTTTTTTTTATTGAATTGCAGGTCTTACCAAGATTTCAAAAGATGACTTCTGATTAGTTGGCTGCTTAAGGCCTAAATCTGTAATTGCATTTGCAGTCTCATTAATTCCACTACTTTTGCCTCAATATGCTTTACTCATTGCTGCAGCCATGGCTGAATTAAATTTTGATCAAACTCTTTTACCAGATTAGATGTTGCCTGGGTCATGCTAAACCTCAAACCACATCACAGACTAGTTTACATGAGGCCAGCCATTGCAATTTGGATTATAATTTATTGATGTATGTAAACCAGACCATTGGATCTCATCTTTTAAAGAGGCAGGGCCTTTTCCTGATCTTGGTTTTTGATGAATCAGGACAGGTTGGTTCTTACTGCCAGCAATACATGTTTATAGTGAGGTGAAAACATGGGTTTCGGAGAGGATTTGTTACTTTGCTGCATTCTTGCTTTGGAAACAGTCATTCACTAAGAGTGATCAGTGCAGATGTTGCATATGAAAAAATATTTTAGAACAGATATATGCATTGCAGCCGGGTTTCTCGACCAGAGTTCCATGAGAGGTCACCAGGGGCTTCCTGGGAGATCACAATTTATTTAAAAAATTATTTCATATATGGGCAACTTCATATTAAAGAGGTACGTTTCATTCTTTATTTTCAGTTTAAGAACATTGCTAATGCATATAAACAGGCCTACACATGAAACAAATATAATAATCTTGTAACTTCTGGCCTATATTTGAGCCTGAATGTGCAGAGGTTCCCTGAGGCCTGAAAAATATTTCAAGGGTTCCTCCAGGGTCAACAGGTTGAGAAAGGCTGCATTACAGGCTTAGAGAAAGTGTTCTTTCCCTTCAGTTTGGGTTTTGAACTCTCTTTTTCAAAGCTACATTAAACCTATTTGGGGGCTTAACTAAATTTTTAATGTTTTTCCTTTCAAACAGTTGGACTGACCATGTGCTGCTTAGGTGCAAAAAGGGGACTTGAGATCATGAGCTCCAGGTATTTGCTTTTTAACAGCTCATTGGATCAACCCCGCCCCCCGCCCCAACAGTTCAGTTGTTCACTACTGTTCATTTTGTCTGTATTCATATTTTAGTTTGTCAGGTGTTAGAGGGTGTCATTGGCACTGTTAGTGCATACAACTTTTGTAACAATTGTAGTTTGACTTTTTAGGCTTACAGATACTGTATATCCAACTAAAATAGACAGTAATGAGAACACTGTTTAAATGTATGCTTTTAAAATACAATCAGAAATAACTCTGAAGGAGTGGGAATGGTGCCAGTATAGGTAGCCCTTGTTCTTCACCGGTGTTCCATTCCGGCCTAGCAAGCGTGGAAAACAAAACCGTAGAAAGTGAGACCTTGGAAAACACAGGTGAGAAAACTCATTGACCATTTTGCACATGCGTAAAAGACACCCCAAAACCCCACTGCAAAAGTAGAACCCATAGATATCCAAAACTGCATATCCTTTAGCCTGGGTAATGAGGGCTGGGTCTATGTTTACCCTTGTTTTCTTTTTTCTAATCTGCATAAATATCAGTAAGTAACAATACAGCAGAGACCTAAGTATTAAGCTTAAGATAGAAACCTTTATTATATAACATATAATTTAATGCATTTGGCAGTTGTTTATCAATGCTACAATTAGCTCTAGATTAAGATGTAAGCATCCTTTATGCTTACCAACATTAACCTTTTAGAAAACATAGTTAATATTGACATAAACTTTTTTTTAATCTTTAAAGGTTTAATTTATCTAAACCATCGGAGTGTTAGTAATCTCTAGTCAACACTGTATAAATACCACTACAAAATGGAATGTATGTATGTGTATGTATGTACGCATACCAAGTGCAGATGTCCAAACAACAGGTAATGGAACTGTGAATAACAAGGGCAACTTGTCTACAGGTAGTCCTTGCTTACCGACCACAATTGGGACTGGCAGCTCCCATTTGTGCAGTTGCTAAGTGAAACACCACATGATCATTCCAGACTCACAACCTCACTTCCACTTCCATCGTTAAGCGAATCACTGTGGTCATTAAGCAAGACATGTGACTGCAACTTCCATATTCTCCATTCTGCTTGTTGGAAGCCAGTTGTGAAGCAAGGGAATGGCAATCATGTGACCATGGGACGCTCTGACGGATGTAAATGAGTGCTGGTTGCAAAGCATTTGATTGGTGATCATGTGACTGCAGGATGATGCGATGGTCATAAATGGGAGAATTCGTCTTATCTTGGATTGAAGAACCACACTGAGATGGTTGGTTAAGTCTCTAGTGTTTATTGTTCTACTAGACTAGACAGAAAATCCTGCTAAACTGAAAGGCCGAGGAAAATTCCTCACAGATAAAACCCAGAAATCTAGGGCGGATCTGCTCTTAGTTTCTTCGAAGGAAGATTCAAAGCTTTTAAACTACGCATGTGTTTTTTCCCCTGGATAGGGGCCCCCTCCTGTTCACCAGTACTCATGACAGGATTGGTCGCAAAGCTGTTTTTTTTAACTGTCATGGCTTTGAACAGTCACTAAACAAGGCAGTCAGTAAGTGAAGACTACTTGTTTGCTGCATTTAAAATTAAGAGTTAGTAGAATGGAAAGTTAAAAGTTCTAAGGCCAGTTGGTGATGTATGGGTATAGCTTCGAGTAGACTACTGCAATGCGCTTTACATAGGGTGGCACTTGAAGACCACTCAGAAACTGCAGCTGGTCCAGAACATGTGGCACAGGCAGTCATAGGTGCAAATTGGTACACCCAGATTTGTATACTTCTGCTGTGTGAGGAGTTGCTTTAAAGCTCTTTATATTATGGGTCCTGGGTATCTGAGGGACCATCTTTCTCCCATTGTTTCTACCTGTCCAGTAAGATCTGACAGAGTAGGAATACTCTGGGTTCCATCTTTAAAACAGAGTCTCTGATGGGATGTAGGTAGCATGTCTTCTCTATTGTGATGGCATCTCCCTCCTGGAATTGAATCCCCCTACCCCCACCCCAAGGTTCAGGTTGCTTCAGCTCTGCTATCCTTTAAACCTGCCTTGAAGAACTGACTTTTTACCCAGGTCCTGGGTTAGGAAGTATGAGTTGCTGAGAGAACTTTTATCTGGCAGTTTCGATCTTGCTCTTCTGTTTCCATTGTTGTGAATTGGGTGGCCTATATGGTACATTTCATTCATTCATTCATTCATTCATTCATTCATTCATTCATTCATTCATTCATTCATTAATAAATTAAGTAAGTAAGTAAGTAAGTAAGTAAGTAAGTAAGTAGTGGGTAGGGTAGACTGTGGAGAGAGATTTACTTGAGGGATAATGTAAAATTACACTAAGCTGCAGGAGTGACCAGTGTCATTTGTGCTCTGTGGAGTTGTATTTGCATGGCTGTCTTGTCTTGTGGTGTTTTTTTTTAACCATTTATAGTTTTCATTAAATGTTTTTATTTATTTGGTTTTTACCACAGAAACATTGCAATATAACTGTGATACCTTCTGGACTCAGCTTCTTCAGTCCCAAGTGAACAAAGGTATCACTCAATTTCTATTTGCTATTGAAAAATCCAATCCAGTTTCAGACAGTCATGTAAAAAGAACTAAATTTGCCAGTAGGTTGAGAAACATCTGTACAGCTGGGTACTTAGTGTTGTTTATTGACAAGCCATTGAAGGATAAATGCACTGTGGCTTCACAACCCTTGTTAGCTGACAAACAACAATATTTTTCTCTTATTTTCTCTTACCTTAGTGAAATGAAAAGGATACATCATAGTCACAGAGATATATGCTTATTAATCTAAAACTGTAAAAATAATCAGCACTGGGCAGATTACCTTTGAATTACATATAGGATCATATGAGCAAATATTTGTAATAAATAAAATTGTATATAATCGTTGTAATGATTGCCTATCCTAAATTACACTCAGACTCACAAGCAAGAGCTTGAATCAAATCTGGTTTATTTAAGAATAGTGTGCAAGTACAAAGAAAGCTGAGAATGAGCAAAAGCACGCCAAATACAAACTAAAAAGCCTCGGTGCGAATGTAAGCTCTCCCCCTCGTACAACTGTTTCAAATTCCCCAGCCCAGGTGCTCCTAACGAGTTCTGCTAATCAATGGGCAAAAAGGGCCTTGAACACAAACAATGACCCAAACACATTCCATCCCCATGAAAACAGATAGACAGCCTGGTACAAGGTCTCCCAGCAGCTCCCTCCCAACCGGAACGTGCGTCAGCACCATGGCATGCGAAACGTTACGATGTACATTAAACATTGCAACGGCGAACATGACAATCGTACAGTTTATCCAAATATTTGAATATCTGTATTTGCCACAATTCTTTCCATTATCTGTGTGTGTATGTGTATGTATGATATTGCCATGTGCGTGCACACACACGCCCACACATTTATCTGATACCTTTCTCAGGAGTGTGACTTCATCTTTTGAAAATGGGTAGTTTAAATTTGGTAAGGGCAGAAAGGTGCAATAGTGGAGGGAATCCAAATAGAAATAATAATGTTGGCTACATTAAATTTGTTGTTGTTGTTGTTTATTTGTTCAGTCGCTTCCGACTCTTTGTGACTTCATGGACCAGCCCACGCCAGAGCTTCCTGTCGGTCATCAACACCCCCAGCTCCCCCAGGGATGAGTCTGTCACCTGTAGAATATCATCCATCCACCTTGCCCTTGGTCGGCCCCTCTTCCTTTTGCCCTCCACTCTTCCTAGCATCAGCATCTTCTCCAGGGTGTCCTGTCTTCTCATTGTGTGGCCAAAGTATTTCAGTTTTGCCTTGAATATCATTCCCTCAAGTGAGCAGTCTGGCTTTATTTCCTGGAGGATGGACTGGTTTGATCTTCTGGCAGTCCAAGGCACTCTCAGAATTTTCCTCCAACACCACAGTTCAAAAGCATCGATCTTCCTTCTCTCAGCCTTCCTTATGGTCCAGCTCTCACAGCCATATGTTACTACGGGGAACACCATTGCTTTAACAATGCAGACCTTTGTTGTCAGTGTGATGTCTCTGCTCTTAACTATTTTATCGAGATTTGTCATTGCTCTTCTCCCAAGGATTAAGCGTCTTCTGATTTCCTGACTGCAGTCAGCATCTGCAGTAATCTTCGCACCTAGAAATACAAAGTCTTTCACTGCTTCTACATTTTCTCCCTCTATTTGCCAGTTATCGATCAAGCTGGTTGCCATAATCTTGGTTTTTTTGAGGCTTAGTTGCAAGCCAGCTTTTGCACTTTCTTCTTTCACCTTCATCATAAGGCTCCTCAGTTCCTCTTCGCTTTCAGCCATCAAAGTGGCATCATCTGCATATCTGAGATTGTTAATGTTTCTTCCAGCGATTTTAACTCCAGCCTTGGATTCCTCAAGCCCAGCATGTCGCATGATGTCTTCTGCGTACAAGTTGAATAGGTAGGGTGAGAGGATACAGCCCTGCCGTACTCCTTTCCCAATCTTAAACCAGTCCGTTGTTCCGTGGTCTGTTCTTACTGTTGCTACTTGGTCGTTATACAGATTCTTCAGGAGGCAGACAAGATGACTTGGTATCCCCATACCGCTAAGAACTTGCCACAATTTGTTATGGTCCACACAGTCAAAGGCTTTAGAATAGTCAATAAAACAGAAATAGATGTTTTTCTGAAACTCCCTGGCTTTTTCCATTATCCAGCGGATATTGGCAATTTGGTCCCTAGTTCCTCTGCCTTTTCTAAGCTTGTACATCTGGCAATTCTCGCTCCATGAATTGCTGAAGTCTACCTTGCAGGACCTTGAGCATTACCTTACTGGCATGTGAAATGAGTGCCACTGTTCCATAGTTTGAACATTCTTTAGTGTTTCCCTTTTTTGGTATGGGGATGTAAGTTGATTTTTTCCAATCTGATGGCCATTCCTGTGTTTTCCAAATTTGCTGGCATATAGCATGCATTACCTTGACAGCATCATCTCGCAAGGTTTTGAACAGTTCAGCTGGGATGCCGTCGTCTCCTGTTGCCTTGTTATTAGCAATGCTTCTTAAGGCCCATTCAACCTCACTCTTCAGGATGTCTGGCTCTAGCTCACTGACCACACCGTCAAAGCTATCCCCGATATTGTTATCCTCCCTATACAGGTCTTCTGTATATTCTTGCCACCTTTTCTTGATCTCTTCTTCTTCTGTTAGGTCCTTGCGATCTTTGTTTTTGATCATACCCATTTTTGCCTGGAATTTACCTCCAATGTTTCTAATTTTCTGGAAGAGGTCTCTTGTCCTTCCTATTCTATGTCTTCTTCCACTTCCGCGCATTGCTTGTTTAAAAATAATTCCTTATCTCTTCTGGCTAACCTCTGGAATTTTGCATTTAATTGGGCATATCTCCCCCTATCACTGTTGCCTTTTGCTTTCCTTCTTTCTTGGGCTACTTCTAGTGTCTCAGCAGACAGCCATTTTGCCTTCTTGGTTTTCTCTTTCTTTGGGATGTATTTTGTTGCCGCCTCCTGAACAATGTTGCGAACTTCTGTCCAGAGTTCTTCCGGGACCCTATCTACTAAGTCCAGTCCCTTAAATCGATTCTTTACCTCCACTGCATATTCCTGAGGGATATTAGTGAGCTCATATCTAGCTGATCTGTGGGTCTTCCCTAATCTCTTTAGTCTGATCCTAAATTGTGCAAGAAGAAGTTCGTGATCGGAACTACCGTCAGCTCCAGGTCTTGTTTTTACCGACTGTATAGATGACTGCCACCTTTGGCTGCAAAGGATGTAGTCAATCTGATTTCGGTGTTGTCCATCTGGTGAAGTCCATGTATAAAGCCGTCTCTTAGGTTGTTGGAAGAGAGTGTTCGTTATGCAGAGTGAGTTGTCTTGGCAAAATTCTATCAGCCTATGTCCTGCTTCATTTTGTTCTCCCAGGCCATGCTTACCTGTAATTCCAGGTGTCATTTGACTGCCCACCTTAGCATTCCAGTCTCCTGTGATGAAAATAACGTCTCTTTTAGGTGTGTTGTCCAGTAGGTGCTGCAGATCCTCATAGAACTGGTCTACTTCAGCTTCTTCAGCATCTCTGGTTGGGGCGTATATTTGGATCACTGTGATGTTAGATGGCTTGCCCTGAATTCGAATTGAGATCATTCTGTTGTTTTTTGGATTGTATCCAAGCACTGCTTTAGCCACTTTACTATTAATTATGAAGGCAACTCCATTTCTTCTGTGGTCCTCTTGTCCACAGTAGTAGATCTGGTGGTCATTTGATGTGAAGTGGCCCATTCCAGTCCATTTCAGTTCGCTGATGCCCAAAATGTCTATCTTTAATCTTGACATCTCACCAATAACCACATCCAATTTGCCCTGGCTCATAGATCTTACATTCCAGGTTCCAATGGCATGTTGATCCTTCGAACATCGGATTCGCCGTTCACCACCAGCACCGTCGGCCGCTAACCGTCCTTTCGGCTTTGAGCTAGCTGCGTCATCACGTCTGGGGCTAGTTGAACTCATCCTCTGTTCCTCCCCAGTAGCATTTTGACCATCTTCCGACCTGGGGGTCTCATCTTCCGATGATATACCGACATATCTCTGGTTGTACTGATCCATTTAGTTCTCATGGCAAGAATACTGGGGTGGGTTGCCATTACCTTCCCCAGGGATCGCATTTAGTCTGACTTCTCTGTCATGACCTTCCCGTCTTGGGTGGCCCTTCACGGTTTAGCTCATGGCATCATTGAGGTGCTCAAGCTCCAGCACCACGACAAGGTAACGATCCTTTCCAAAAATGTAATTAAATCTTTTTCAAGCACTGGATTAACTTCTGCATGTGGATTCAAGATCTTTGTAATGTGAACTATGGCAGGACAAAACCAAACTGAAACATTAGATGTTGTTCCTACTGAGATCAAACAAAACTGCTCAAGTTAAAATATGCTTTGAAATAAATGTTTAGACTGCCATCTCATTATGCAGAAAATGACAAAGATTGTAAAAGACAGCAGGACAGCTCAATTATTCCTTTGATTACATTTTTAAAGAAGTAGTAAGTACCTCTTTTTGCTGCTTTTTGGGTTTGACTGGCAGTCTGGTCCAGCGTAATCTTGAAGTAACAGTAAACAGCAATGGCACAAAGATAGTCAGATCGAGTGGATTTGGTAACTGAGCTGCATAAACATTCCCCTCCCCGCTACATTTAGCTAAAGAAAAGAAATTAAATGGCAGTGTAGGACCTCGATGTGCTGTGGGCTGACGATCCATTTCTGAACTTGTATCCATTGTCGAAGTTGTATCCCCAAAGGCTTGGAACATGGAGCATCATCCATTGGGTCTTTGAGATGAATTTCATATTCCGTAAGAATGTAAAAAGGAAAAAATGCAGGCTTTAGCTGGCATGAGATGTTTTCATAAATAGATATCACCTAATAGTATCATGATACAGTTGCAGGAAGGGAATATTTATATCAGTTTAGATTATAATGTGGAAGTTCCGTGTGCTTCTGTGAGTTTGATACTACAGGTAGTCCTCGGTTAACAACGGTAACTGGGACTGGAATTTCTATTGCTAAGCGATGCTGTTGTAAGGCGCAGTGTCATGTGACCGCATCGCTTAGTGATGGTGATCATGGCAGTCCCCATTGCTGTCTTTAACCGAATCCCACAGGTTGTTAGGCGAGGACTCCCCCCAATCCAAGCCATTTCCAGCTTCGTTCTTCCAAGCTTTGGTATGGTAAGGGACTACCTCCTCTATCCCCTCCTGAACTCCCTCCACCTGCCTATCTTCCCCCCATCTCTGCTCTTTAGGCACCCACCTATTTGCTGCCACCAGCTGCTCCTGCCGCACAGCCCTGCCCACCACCCTTGTGCCTGCTGCACTACATGCCATTGTTGTACTGGTCGGGGCCTCCTTTCACGCCACTTTCTTTTGTGCTAGTGCAACTGGGGCTTCTCTTGTGCCCTGCCCAGGGCCTCCGTTTGCACCCCACCCTGGGTAGGATGCAGATGGAGGCCCTGGTTGCTGCGTGAACAGAGGCCCTGGGCAGGGTGCGAGAGAAGCCCTGGTTGCACCAGCATGAAAAAAGGTAACTCAAAAGAAAGCCCTGGCCAACGCAGTACAGGCCTGCAGTGTGGTGGAGGGCAGGGTTGGGTGGTGGGAGCAGCCAGCCAAAAGGCAGTTGTAAATGCAGATGAGCCCGAGTGGGCCTGAATTTTGTTCACGTGACTGCGGGGGGCACTGCAACGGCCAGGAACTTCAAGGACTGGACAACAGTCCCTTCGTTCATCAGCTTCGTAACTTTGAATGGTTGCTGAATGAATATATAAGCAAGGAGTACCTGTATATATTGTTTACATTAACAAAAACATCAAGGGATAGGGTTACACTTCTTAAAAAAATATACGTAGAATAAAATTGTATCTTAGCAACCATATTTGAACAGGATTTTTTCCGGCCTGAATTGTTTGCCCATTATTCAGGAGCTAATTATCATTTTAATACATCAGATTTTTCATTTTGAAATAAAATATATAGGTGAACTGATACAACCCAGCAGTCATGACTTGTAATGCTTATGGCATGTTTGTATGTATGTTTGAAAACAACTGGCATACATTTGCACCAATGGCAAGTTTACAGAGGTGGTTGAAGAAACGATTGGAGGAGTACATGCCCATATTTTAGCTAATAAGAAAATACAGTGTTTAATTCAAACAAAGGAGGCATTTAGCAGAAGCAGGGAGCAAATATGAGGAAGAGTCAAATATAAGAGCGAGCCCAATTAAGTATGACAGTAAAAAATGAGAAATATAGAAAATAGACTAGAAATATTCTGCACTGCTGGATTTCAGAAATAGCTTTTCAGGTCTTGCAAACAAACAGGCTCAGAGTTTCCAGGAAAGAAACAATAGTCTAGACTGAACAGGAGGTATGAGGCTGGAGTTCTGAAGTACAGCAGGGATTGCAACAAAATGCAGGTGAATAAAAAGGACTTTGTAGGAGTTTGCAATTCTCTATTACAAGAAATAGAAACAAATGTGTGCCAGCTAGACATCCTGACTTACTATGTTTCCTTTTTGAGACTGTGGTCTCTGTTACGTGGATAATGGACTATGGACACAAAATGGAGAACAGCTTGCAAAAATAGGAAGCAGTGCGTGGCCAAAGCATGGTGCACTTGATCTGGAAGGTTTTAAACTGAAACTTGTATGGATTGGAGATGGAAAACCTGAAACAAAAAGTTAATTAAGGACTTACACACCATAGAACAAAGAGAAATTATTGCTGTAAGAGGGCTTGTTAAACTACTTAGTGAAAAATCAAGGATATTAACTCACAAAATTAATGTTCAGAGTATGGTTAATAAAAATCAGCTTGAACTTTCTTTAGAGAAGGGCAATACGATTGAACAGGTATAACTGAGTTGTGAGATGATTGAAATAACAAAAGGATACAACTTATGCAAAAGAAGCAAAACAGTAAAAATAAATGAGCGCCACTAAATCTTAAAAACATTTACATCAACACAAAAATGCAGAAGAATTAGTTTGGTGGGTGGTTGAGAGCATGAGGGCTAAAATGAGCAAAAGAATAAAAGCTGTATGATTATTGGTGCCCACTAATGACTACCCAACTAAGGAGAAGATGTAGATGATATTTTCCAAATGAAAATTGCAGATTTGTCATGGTACATGAAATAGTAGAACTTAATAGTTCTCAACGTATGTAGGGAGGCAAACTCTGCCAAGAATTGTCCTTCCAGGAATGTTCTGATCTGTCTTGCTGATAAATTTCTACCTTGGGTTGGAGGAATAAATAAGGGAATCTGTTGTCATTGAATTGATGCTAATCAGTAGGGAAGACTTAATGGACTAAGTAGAAGTACTGGGACCTCTGTGAGAAATTGACCATATTATATTGGAATCCTTGATATTAAGGGAAACTAAAGCTGAATGTAGTTGAACACATTGCTTAGGCATCAGAAAAAAGGTAATAAATGCATAGCAGTGATAAATAAGGCTCAAAGGCAGGAGAAACTACAGTAATAGGCAATGGAGTGATAGCTAGGTGGGAGTTCCTAAAAAAAAAAAGACACAAACTCTTTTTCCAGTGAAGAGAAAGACAGCAGAAGCCAATGTGGCTGCAGAAAAGGCTTAATAAAAAATCAAAAAATCAAAAAAGACACGGTATCAGTAATCAAGGATCTTCATTACTGGAATTATAGAGGTGGAAATATTTATTTATTTATTTATTTATTTTCTATTCCACCTTTATTATTTTTATAAATAACTCAAGGTGGTGAACATACTTAATACTCCTTCCTCCTCCTATTTCCCCCACAACAGCAACCCTGTGAGGTGAGTTGAGCTGAGAGAGAGTGACTGGCCCAAGCTCACCCAGCCGTCTTTCATGCCTAAGGCAGGACTAGAATCTAGTCTCCTGGTTTCTAGCCTGTTGCCTTAACCACTAGACCAAACTGTACCACTAGACGAAACAAATTATAGAGATGGTGTCAGCAAAGCGAAGGTTCATCCTGAAGTCAGGTTAGATTGCTAAGAATAATAGAAAGATCATTTCAAAATACGTTTTTTAGATACGTTCAAAATAAAGGAGTGAAAAATAGTATACCAGGGACATCAAGATTTGTTCCCTATTATTCCAGAGCATAGAACACAGGCAATTTTAAGTTACAGGAAAGCAGATTCTGATTGAATCCTGGGGGGAAAAGTTCTGATAGAAATAGTAGCTGGAACTAGAGTTGGGTGGCATACAAGTTTAATAATAATTATTATTACTAAAGATATTCAAGCACTTTATGGAAAAGTTAGTAGAAAGAGCCATCAGCACCATACTGGGTTTTCTCCAAACTGTGTGCCCCATTTTGCACTGTGGAATCTTGATTCCTGGGGCACCTCCTGGTGAGGGTGCTGTATTGTGCCTACCATGGGGTAATGACAAAGCAAAAAAGGCTGATCCCCTTTGGGGTGCTGACCTTTTGTATGGTAAAGGGGTTTCTGGTTAATAATCCAGTAATTATAACTATATCACTCTTGACACTGTGATGATGATTTACTGGTACTGTGAGGAGAAGGCCATTTGCATCATGCAGAACTTGAATCAGTTTCAGTTTCTGAGGTGGAAGGTGTAGAGGGCAGAGGGAATGGCCTTGAGGGACAGGAGGAAGAGCTGCTACCAAGAAACAGATAAAAGAGAACTGAGTCTGGGGCAGGAATGTAACCTGAGTAAACATCTCAGACAAGACCCTCCCCAATTCTCACTTAAGACAGAGGGAGGGACAGGGAAGCACATTCAGACTTGCAAGATTCTGTTACTGTAACCTTATAATAAAAGTAACATTGGCCTTCACGACTTTGGTTTCCTAGCCTGGTTGGCAGAAGGATATGAACAAGGTGCTGTGTTCAGCCTACTACATACAGTTTTGGTAGTTGCACGTTTTGGCTATTAAGAACTAGCGAGGCCCTTAAAAGTTTGAGAGCATATTCTTGAGGCAGATTCTCTCCAAATGTGCCTGCTCAAATATTAAGTTATGTTTGCGGTGTATGTGTGTGTTTCTTTTTCAGTTTTCTCACAGATAGGAGAAGCATGCTGTATGAAGATATAGGAAAGGACCTTTTCAGTTATGGCACAGCTTTAAAGTGGTTTTCTCCTGGAGTCTGTTCTGTGCTGCCAGTTATACACAGCCAACTTCTGATAACAAACTCAGGATATTGGTGTATCTTTCAAAGTACCACAAAGCATGCTGCAAACTCAAAACTTTCTGTGATCTCAAGTTCAGGAAGACCCAAGTATAGTCCATTTCCATTTCAAAGATCCAGGCAATCCAAAAGCAACAGCACAGGGAGGAAATCTAAACATTGTTTGCCACACAGAGCTAGTGATAAAGGCCATCTCTTTTGTTTAGCCCTGATTATCAGCTTGACTAAATAGCTGAATCTTGCTTCTTTCTCTGGGATAAATGGCCTGAATTTGCTCTTCATAATTTGTGACATGTTGCTGGGCTTGGACCTTGCTTAGCTCAGACTCTGGATTAGCTGACTCGGCCTGTACCTGTCTCTCTTTGGGGGTGCTCTCTTTAGTTAATTCGTCTCGCGCAAGCTGGTGTTCAGACTGGTCAAGCTCTTTGGCTTCTAAATGTGAAGACTCAGACTGATCCCTGGCAGTTCAATTAGTACTGACATCTGCTTTTTAGCACCAGTGAAAATAAAGCCTTTTATTCTCACACTTGGGGCTTCATGTCTGTGGCCTGACTATGCCATTGGTCCCCAGTGTAAGTTTTTTTGTATTCAATTACTTTAATGTTTGTTTTACTTCATTTTTATGGACTACCCAACGAGATCCGTGGGATGGTTGGTGGAACATCCATATTTTAAATAAATAAAGCAGAAACTGCAAAGACATCTGTTGGGGTTGCTTTAATTTGAGCTTTTGTACTGAGAATTAGTTTAAATGGTTCCTTCCAGTTCTGTGTTTCTGTGAAAGACTTAAAACAAGCCTAATTAGGTTCTTTAAAATCAAAGCTAAGAAAGGAAATACAAGAAACATTTTTGATTATTGTCAGCACTGTCTTGATTAAACTCCTTAAAGCTACAAGGTCATGCACTCAGTTTTATTACAGTAACATCGAACTGTAATTGCTTAATTTAAATTTTATTATTCATTTACGGACATTTCTGATTTTTCTAAAGAGAAACAGATGCAATTCCAGGTTGTTAAATTTAGCATTTTCCTGGTCAGCTGTCAGAATCTAATTGGATTGGTTTACTACAAATGTTTTTGATTTTGGCTAAATACCTATAACTGGTATATTGTCTTGAAAACCTACATGTATATTTGGCAATGATACATCTTTGAATTTTTATGTTGCCATTCAACTTTTTGTTTGCTATTATTTGTTAGCATTCTACCTAATATAATATTTGTTCAGTTATTAAAAACGACTGTTGATTTAAGACCAGAGTTAATGCTCATAGTGGCTTAACCTCCACCAAGTTAGGAAGTTGTAAACTAAGTTATGAAGAAGCGTACTCTGTGACCCTGCAGAACGTTATGGTCATGGGACATGCCTAGCTGTCGATCGGAAGGTCGGCGGTTCGAAACCGCGCGGCGGGGTGAGCTCCCGTTGTTAATCCCAGCTCCTGCTCACCTAGCAGTTCGAAAACATGCAAATGTGAGTAGATCAATAGGTACCGCTTCGGCGGGAAGGTAACGGCGTTCCGTGTCGTCATGCTGGCCACATGACCCGGAAGTGTCTACGGACAACGCCGGCTCTAACGGCTTAGAAACGGAGATGAGTACCGCCCCCTAGAGTCGGACACGACTGGACTTTACGTCAAGGGAAACCTTTACCTTTACTATGACTGTAATGTTCTGCAGTGTCACAGTTTATGCTTCTTCATAACTCACCCTCTGCCCTTCCACAGTGCATTTTTGGTTTTTCAGGCTCAAATCCATCTGGTGATGATGGAGTATCTTTGAGCATTGTACAGGACCATAGTCAAGAATGGTTCCCGTACATTCAACACATCATGCAGCATCATAAATATAACTGCCTACAGTCTGGCTTTTAAGGGCACCTGAATGCTAACAAATATTGCAAATTAGCAAATGTATAAAAGAAGGGGAGATGGAAATCAATAGTCCCTTCCCTTCCCTTCCCTTCCCTTATTTTTATTTTTATTCCCCTTATTTTTTAGGTACCTTAACTTTTAGGTATTTTAACTTTTGTTAAATTTGCTTCGTCTATTTTTTATTCCCTTTTATCAACATAGAAACATATACATACACATTAAGTAACAATACAGTGAGGATCAATATTAAGTAATTAGTTCAAGACTGAAACTATTATCACATACTTCAATATGAATTGCAGTGGTTCCTTCTTTTTTGTCTTATATTCAACTTTGGATGAAAAGTTAGATAAGCTTATACTTGTAACACTGACATCCAAAATGGCAATTTATACTGATAGAATTTTTACTTTTCTCTTTTTATTTTCAAAACATTAAGCTTTTTAAATAACTATTAATTAAATATTAATCATATTATATAAACATTACTGCATTGAAATCTGCATCAAAATAATACAATGTTACCTGATGAAGTACATCACTGATGATGTTACCTAGTCGGGTAATGAAACGTCTGCAAGCAAACAACCAAGCGCAGAGAGCACCAAGGACTCCACAGTTCAACCCTGAGCTACAGATATTCTCTTCTATTAAAATAATACAAAGTATCATGATTTACAACATTGCAATAAAAGTTAAAAACAACCAGGACCATAGTCCTCTGAGCCTTCTTATGCTTCCATTACCAGATGGCCTTTGCAAATGGTTACTTCTCTGTTGGTGCTATTTTTGGAATGTGCTATATATTGCACAGTAATGTTGCTAGTGGCAGCTGATGAAGTTTTTGGGGAGAGTGATATGGAAAGAGTTTGCTATCAGTCCACCAGCTAATGAGGTCCTCTGTAGCCATCTGTCAAATATTTGCGAAGACTAGTAAAACCTGGGTATACTTCCACTGTCCTATCTTGGATTTATTTATTTATTTATTAAATTTCGCCACTGCCCATCTCCCCACAAAGGGGGGACTCTGGGTGGTTTACAGTAAAGATAAAAACATTAAAATACCATAAATTTAAATAAATATCAAATACAAATATAATGTAAGCATACATACAGTATATTTATCATATGGCACATTCACATCGCAGTTCAATAGAATAAAAACACAGGAGATAAAATACAAGATATAAAATATAGAATATAAAATTATAAACGTATGTCTAGAAATTCAAATATAATTTTTTTGCTTCATTTGTCACAGTCAGGAAATCGGCGAAATCTCTGTTATAGGCTCTGTTTTGGCACTCTGTCACTATATGTTGGATAGTTTGTTTTTCAGCCCTCCAGTCACAATTCGCTGATGTCATTTTGCCCCAGTTATAAAGGACATCAGCACATCTACCATGGCCTGTGCGGATTCTGTTCAATGTTGTCCATATTGATCAAATCCAGATGGTTTCTCTGAGATGCAGGGTAAGCTTTGACACTGTGGAGGACAATTTTCTAGCCAATTCTGTTTCCACATACTGTGGCTGTTGAAGTCATCTCCTAGAGTGATTTAGCAGTTGAAATGGCTGGATGTCTAGATCTCAGCCGATTTCGTTCTAAGCAGGTTACGTCACTCAATATTGGCAGCTGTGGGTTATCAATAAACTTCTGGTATTCTTGAAGGAGGGCATTTTTCTGCCATACATCCGGGGGTGGTATATGACTCAGAACAGGCAGCCAGTATGTGGGAATAGATCGTATTGCCCCACTGATGATGCACATTGACTTATGCAGCTGTGCATCAATCCTACTTGTGTGCGGACTGTTAAGCCACACTGGGGCACAATACTCTGCTGCTGAGTACACCAAGCTAAGTGCAGACACTCACGGTGTGTCCGCTGCCGAACCCCAACTAGTGCTGCATAATTTATGTAAGATGTTATTTCTGCTTCTCAGTTTGGCAGCAGTCTTCATCAGATGTTCTTTATAGGAAAGCGTCCCATCTAAAGTAACCCCGAGGTACTTGGGGTGCATGTTGTGATTAAGTCGATTTCCCTTAAATCTTACATTACGCTCTCTGCCTGATGATCTATTACAGAGATGGAAGCATGTCACTTCCATCTTGGTTGGGTTAGGCTGTAACCTCCACTTACAGAAATATTTATCCAGTAGTAAGAACATCTTCAGTTGTCTCAAAAGATTTATGTTGGGTGGCTGTAGCCCAGTCATCCGCACAGCTAAACTTCCTAGATGTTGTATAAGGTATGTCAGCTATGTATAGGTTAAAGAAAAGGGGTGCAAGGACCGAGCCTTGTGGTAAGCCATTATTTAGTATTTTAGGGACACTACTATCCTCTCCCATTGCCACAAAAAGAGTTCTTCCAGCAAGCATATTATCAATAAGTCGAATAATTTTTTGACATAGGATTACTTGTATTAATTTATATAACAATTCATGTCTCCACACTGTGTCATATGCTGCACTCAGATCTATAAAGGCAACTGACCTTTTTTGCTTCGCCTGATACCCTGCTTCTATATAGGTTGTTAGTGAAAGCACTTGGTCAACGCAACTTTGGGCAGGTTGGAATCCAGCTTGTTCTACTGGGTTCATCTGAAAGATCTTCTGGCTGATTCTATTATATAAGAGTCTTTCAAGGAGCTTATAGATTGTGCTTCACAGTGCTACTGGTCGATAATTTTTTGGTTGATCATTTGATTTTCCTGGTTGAAGTATTGCAATAATTTTTGATTGCTTCATCTTATGTGGTATTATACCTGTTTCCATAATGTCCGAAAAGAATTCTGCTAGCCACAATGTAGAAGGAATTCAGGGTGTATACTATCATATCCAGGTGCCTTACCAGCTTTTATATCCTTGAGTTCATTTATGATTTCAAAAATGGAAAAAGTGCATGAATATTCAGATTGTTCAGTACTAACCTTTTTAAGAGCACTAAGTTTATGTCTAATTTGTCTTGTACGAACTTTGTCCCTTGGTGTTCTAGATGTAGACAATACATATATTGTGATCTTATTGGCTGGGATATATGTCTTATTATTTATTTTCTTTTTACTTCCCCCTAATTTCCGTAATAATGATCATGCTTCTCTACTAGATGTCTTAAAGTTAAGCGATTCAACAGGTTCCATCCATTTCTCTCATCGAGTTACATCAAGACTGTGTAATAAATTGTCTGCAATTTCATGATCTCCATTTTTTAGGAATTCTTGATACAAGTTCTCGCAGGTATCATTCCAACCCAGGGTATATTGTTTACAATATCTTCTAGGAATAGCCTTTCTTGCTGTGCATATAAATGCACCCATGGTCTCTCACAGTTATTAGCTTTGGGGGGAATCCACCCCAGGCATTTATCTAAATTTTCACTAAATACATCCCATTTTGCCTTCTTAAAATTCCATCTTGGACAGGGAAAGGATGACATCAAGGGTATACTTGTGCCAATTTCAAAATTGGACAATGTTGACTATGGGGAAAATCTGCTAGCACCAATCATGAAGTTGTCACTGGGAGTTTTTTCTCATTAGTGGTCATGAAACACAAGTCAGGATTTTATTCCTTTCTCCAAGCTGTCGACTTAAGTGTTCCTCTATTTTTGCATCAAATACCCGATCCAAGTTATTATCATCTGCCCTGTTAACTAGCATCTTACTATTTTCATCATTTTCACTGTACTTCCAGTGAGTGTGATGGCTGTTAAAATCTCCAAGATATACAGTTGTGTGTAGAGGGGTATAACTTGTGGGGGCCAAACAGTGGCTGGGGTTTTATATATGTTAGTTATTGTTAATTCTCCTATTTTAACAGTTACCTCATGTATATTATTGAAATCAGAGGCTGAACACAGCTGGGCATTTTCAATTCTCGACTGTATATACGTTGCCACTCCATAAGTGTGATGGTATGTTGCTCCCATCAGGTCATAGCCAGGGATCCTACCTCTTTGCTTAATCTGATCCTTGTTATCAATGTGGGTCTCCTGGATTACAATGACATCGATACCACTGTCTGCTAAAATCCTTTGTAGAACCTGACACTTTGACCTACTTATTCCTTCTATATTTATTTGGCAAATCTTGATAACAGGGTCAAGCTTCTTTGTCATAGGATCCTGAAAATGTGGTGGATATAGCCACATATTTTAATGTGATGGACATAGCCAGGAGATCACTAGGATTAACTGGTTGCTGTAACTTCAAGGCTTCAGGTGTTTACCTCAAAGTGACCCAGGGGACACATGTGACTTAAGGAATGTCACAGATGTGAACAGTCATTGTCCCCCAAATACAGTATAAAATCCAGTTGACGATGATAGTTGTGGTACCGTTCATGTATATCTAAAGGGCCATTTTAGGGCACCAGCCATCTCCAGGAGTGATTACTTCCCTTCTTGCCTCAAGTGAGGTGGCAAAACCAGGTCTTCGGTTGTTTCCAGAAGGCCACAAAAGATGGAATCTATCTTATATCTGGGGGTAGAGGGCGGGAGCCACTGCAGAGAAGGCCCGCTTCCTGGACCCCACCAGATGGAATTCTCTTACAGACGGGGTCCGAAACATGCCCTCTCTGCGTGATTGAGTGGGATGGGTTGGTGCAATGGGGATGAGACCGTCCCTTAGGAACCCTGGAGCCATGCCATGAAGGGCTTTAAATAACCAATTACTATATTTTAGAAAGAAAATATCTCTTGCAAAGCATACTATGCATAACTAAAGGGCAAAATGTTTCTCACTTCCAAGTGTTGATTTTCTAAAAAAATTTTTTTGATTCGTTCAGTCGTGTCCGATTCTTAGAGACTGCCTAGACAAGTCCCTGCAGTTTTCTTGGGAAGGTTTTTCAGAAGTGGTTTGCCCTTACCTCCTTCCTAGGGCTGAGAGAGAGTGACTGGCCCAAGGTCACCCGTTTGGCTTTGTGCCCAGGGTGGGACTAGAACTCAAAGTCTCCTAGCCCAATGCCTTTAACCACTACACCACACTGGCTCTCTTCTCAATTTAAATATAACAGATTTTCACAAAACTCTCATTCCCCCAACTTCTCTTCTTGCCTGAGGTCTTCATTCTTTGCAGCTACCCCTTCACCCAGGATTTCAATTACGACTAGGCACATAGCAGCCTGTTCTGGTTTTCAGCCACAAAACAATTATTTTTTTCCCATAAAATCTTCCAGGTTTTTCTGGCAACCTCTCTTTTTTGGACAAAGTGAAGTGCTGCTGCTCCTGCTGGATATTGTTTACTTTAGAAGTTATGATAAATCTAGGAAATATATGCTTGCCTTTATCCAAGGAGGGGCATATTAAGAAAAAAAAATCCTATAAATCACCAGGCTGGATGCCTTCTTGCTATCCTAAGAAATTAATGAGCATATTTGTGTAGCATACTTAACGAAGAGCAGTGATAGCGGCATGATTCATAAGCCATCCATTCATGGTTGGTTTTTAGTTAAGTACATTACAAGATGATGCTACTTCTGGCCATTTTTTAAAACCTTAAACTAAAGTGCTGGAAACCACAGTCCAGTGGTTCCAGCACTTTAGTTTAAGGTTTTAAAAAATGGCCAGTGTTTGGTTTTCAGTTTCTAGAAACTATGTGCATCCTAAAATCAGATGCATAACATATCCATACACCAACCATGGGGAGATGGTGCTAGTGCTTTGAGAGCATGCTTTGAGAGAGTTGTAGGAGTTGTAGGATGGATGTGGATTAGTAGCCACTGTATGTTCACCATTTAACCATTTTAGAGACCGTAAGAAACGGTGAATTTAAATGGGTAGAAAGGACAGCCAGGTGCACAACATTATGCACATGGTTCTCCATCAAGAAAAGGAGATAAATGTGAAAACCTGTTTCTGTGTGTGCAGAGTTCTCAGCTGGATTCAGTGCCAGTTCCTCTCCCATGGTTTGGTTAGTGAACTCAAAATAAAAAAGTGGCAGGGCTGTCTTCAGGATTTTTCACACTCATCTGTCTCCTGGAATATCAATTTCTACAGATGGAGCTTCTTTCTCCCCTTCTATCACTGCAGCCCTTAAATGACAGAATTGGCCAGCGCAAGATAGACCTTCTGTGGCTTCCTTCTTCACTGAACCTATTCAGTAATAGCTAAGTGGTGCTAGTAGTAACTCAGAGTTTGAGGAAGAGGTAGAAAAAGAGAATTTCCTCCTTTCATAAAGCCTATGCACTATGAATGTAAGAAATGGAATGAAATAACATTCAGAGGGAAGTTCTGGAGATAAAACAGTAGGAACAGAAATCGATCTCATATATTCAAAAGGAAGCAAGTTAACATGTTTGCATCTAACCAGCACTGGTGGCAATTCTTTTATTTTGCTTCCAGCTTTAGTTTATTTTTAAAAATGCATTTTAAAACTTTTTCTAAAGTGCTTCAGGCATACTTTTTAATAATACACACAGTGAAGACTACATTTGCTTTTTAAATTTCAAAGCCATTTAGTCCCTCCCCCCATTTTTTTTTGTTTTACTGTCATTCAAAAAGTATTTGGAATCTTTACCTCTATATTTCAGCGATGATAGTGTTACTTAATGACAATCCAGAGTTCTACTACAGCAAATCAAATGCACTTTGTCTTATCATTTTGAAATTCTTATTTTCTTCTGAAGGAAAATAGCACTTGATCTGAAGCAGTTCTGTGAATTACACTGAGCCCAAGCTAAGCAGAACAAAATTATTATAAATAAAACTTGACATTATTTTTATTAAAATGAATGGTTGCTGGTGGATGACATTTTGGGTTCATCATATTGCCCAGGAAATAAGATATGGGAAATCGAGGTATATTTTAATTGTATCATACATGAATTTAATGAAGTAAAATTTTGTCTTTGAACAGGGCTTAAAACTAAAAGTTGCACAGTAGTTTGTCCATGTATTAAGGAGAGACAGAGTGGCTATACTATGGTTACATGAAAAGGAAATTATTTTCTATAGTAGGAGACATCAGAAAGGGAATATATTAGTTAATATGATGGCATACAGAATCCAATAAAAATAATACTACAAAAAATATTTGTGAGCTGGTCCCACAAATAACTTGGCCCTGTGACATGTAGGGTTTTAAAAGTGATAACCAGTACTTTGAATTGCACTTGGAAATATCAAACTTTTCATTCTGCTGTTATTCAGCCACCCAAATGAAAGCATCTTTTTGACCCAATTCTTGATTTTAAATGAAAGGGGCCAAAATTACTTGTTTTTTCTGTACCTACAGTGGAACATTTTATTAATGATTGTACTAGCCAGCCCTAGTTGAAGTGGCTATGAGATGTCTGTTTTCCACTTCTATCCTCAGAAATGCAAGCTGAAAATTTCTACAGCTGTCTGCCACTCTGGAATTGTCAGCCAGTATTACCAACAGTTGTTTAAGTCAAAATATGCTTAATGTGTTTTTGTAAATGTCATATTTTTTCCTTAGGCAAAGAAATATATTTATTTATTTATTTCCTGAACTTATATGGCCACCTATCTAATTTATGGTTCTAGATGGCTTACAACCATCTATAAAAAGGATAAAAATAAAATTATCTTTCCCCATAGGCACCAGACCAAACAGCCTCCCAACTCAACTCCCATCCTAGCCCAATGCTTGGGGGAAGAGCCAGGTATCGAACCTCAGATGGGAGGCTGTTTCAAAGGGCTGGGGCTGCCACTGAGAAGAGAGACCTCTGACGTCCCATCAGGTGACAACACTTAAGGGAGGGGACCTGGAGTGAGCCTACCCTATCTAGCCTAATAGGATGAGCAGATACCCTCAGGGCGATCTGGTCCCACAAATAACTTGGCCCTGTGACATGTAGGGTTTTAAAAGTGATAACCAGTACTTTGAATTGCACTTGGAAAGCAATGGGGAGCCAGTGTAGCTCATACCTCAGTGGTGTAACTTGGGTGAACTGGGAGGCATACAAAGCTGTGTGTGTCACTGCATTCTGGACCAATTGTAGCTTCTGGATGATCTTCAAGGGCAGCCCCATGTAGAGCATGTTGCAGTTATCTAAAGGGGAGATGACTAAGGCATGAGTGACTGTAAGCAAGGTCTCTAGCCCAGGGTTGGGCACAACTGGTGCACAAGATGTATTTGTGCAAAGGCCCCCCTGACGATGGCTGCGATCTATTCTTCAAGATGATGTAGTTTTATCTAAGCCTCTGTCAAAAATAAGAACGTTTTAACTGTGAACTACTCTTTCTTTAAACCAAATGTGCTAGTTGGCCTATGTGGAGATATTTAATTTCAAAGACAAGACTAGAAAGACATCTAAGTAGAAATAGTACCTTTTCTCCCTTTCCCTCCTTTGTGCTCCACTCCTGCTAAGAGACATAACCGAACATTTTCACATCAGTAACTTCTTTCCTCTAGAGTCTGTGCCTTATATTTTCTGTTTTCTCTTGTTTTCTGTCATGCTCACTGGGACATGAACCAGAATTGATGTATGATGTGAATGTTGTTATCAAGGAAATCTGTCCTGGAAAGGAATGAAAGGAATGAAACAAAACACCTTCACTTGTGTTTTATATGATTTTCGAAGACTGAAATATAAAATATTGTATAGCTTATCGTTTTTGCCAGCTCTTAATTAGCTATTAAAATTTGCTAGTAAATGAGAACACTGACTAATGAAAACAACAAACCATATGGCCCAACTTTTATTTGGGAGAATTAATAGTAATATTTAAAAATTAACAGTCAGAGCTCTTGAGCAAGATAATTTTTCAGTGTAGCAGTGTGTGATAATACCATATTGTTACCATTATGTTAGGGAATAGCACTTCTGCAGTCATTGATTGTTTTAGTAAACAACAAGACATTATCTTAAGTTCCTTTTTAAAAAACAGAACTATAGCTTCTTTGCTGAGGAAATGCATACAGAAAACAAGACCTTTGCAGCAGTTCAGGAATAATATGAAAAAAGTTCAGGAGAGTATAAATATAGCACCTATCTGTAACTTTTAAAGCAGAGGTATGTTGCATGATGAAACCATGAGGGCAATTATTTGGGTTTTGGAAGAATAGTAACACAGAAAACCATCTTTCTTTTACTGCTTCAAATAATCCAAGTTTACCTGCTGCCTCTAATTGGCCACTGTAGATGCAAAGGTTAACAAAGGGATACATTACAGTATTTTAAACACACTATAGAGCAGCTATGTGTGTTCCTGTATACTATTTTTCTTTTTTTCTAGAAAGTTGATAAATGTCAAGGTGGTGTTCACAGCATGTTGCCCAATACAGATGGTGCTTATTGTAAGTCTCATTCTGGTGCTTAAAAAACAAGTTAACGTTATTTTAGCTGCATAAATATAGATAGATTTGTGTCAGGGTTTCTAAACTTCTGCCCTTGAGGCAAAACTGTTCCAGGAACATAACTAACACAGAGAAGATTCTTGCTGCACTGAACAGTGAAGACTGTACAAGTGCTTAATTATCAGATTCAAAGTTTCACCAGGAATTTCATACACCTACACCTTTCCATATAAATCTGACAAGTCATCTTACCTGAATGGCTAGTGTTGTTGTTTATTCGTTTAGTCGCTTCCGACTCTTCGTGACTTCATGGACCAGCCCACGACAGAGCTTCCTGTTGGTCGTCAACACCCCCAGCTCCCCCAGGGACGAGTCCGTCACCTCTAGAATATCATCCATCCACCTTGCCCTTGGTTGGCCCCTCTTCCTTTTGCCTTCCATTCTCCCTAGCATCAGCATCTTCTCCAGGGTGTCCTGTCTTCTCATTATGTGGCCAAAGTATTTCAGTTTTGCCTTTAATATCATTCCCTCAAGTGAGCAGCCTGGCTTTATTTCCTGGAGTATGGACTGGTTTGATCTTCTTGCAGTCCAAGGCACTCTCAGAATTTTCCTCCAACACCACAGTTCAAAAGCATCGATCTTCCTTCTCTCAGCCTTCCTTATGGTCCAGCTCTCGCAGCCATATGTTACTATGGGGAACACCATTGCTTTAACTATGTAGACCTTGGTTAGTAGCAAGGAGTTATGATTCAAGCTTTTTAAATTGTACTTTCTTGATGCATTTAACTTCTTTAGTTTTTGTCTAGTATTAATTTTAATTCTACCTGAAAGGGACAAGTTGATACAGAAACAGAGATTGCTATTAAACAAGTGAATTAAAGTGAATTATTCTACTGTTTGTCAAGATTATAGACCTCATTAAAATTGAGAAATTGAAATAATTGAAATTTGTGGTATTTAGAAATGCTTGCATATTTTTTTATTTTTTAATAAAATTCACTTTATTTCAAGGAAAATATATTTTTCCATATGCAGTGAAAAAATGCATGCTGCGGTCCACATTTTTTTTACTTATTTATTTTATCAAATTTAGAAGACCATCCAACTCCATAAAGACTCTGTGCAATGTATACCTTTAAAAACCATAAGAATCAATAAAGCAAAGAAAGTAACAATGTACATCTAGAAGAGGAAATATTCAACTAGCTAAAAAAAAAAAAAACCTACAAGAGGCTCGCTAGCCACAGTAACCCAAGGCCTTGGGAAAAAGCCAAGTTTTCCAAGACTTTTTACATTGTAGCAGTCCACTCATTAGGTGACCAGGGCATCAGTGACTATCTGAAGAGCCTCCCAGTCCATGTTCTGACTACCACAAAGACTGACAGTAATGTCATCTGCTACCAGATCATGTTGCAACTGCACTGAGACAAAAAACAGAGCTAGTATGTGACCGCTTGTGTGTGTTGAGTCTTCAGTGACTTGGGTTAGGTCCATGGTGGCCATGAACTCTTCAGCTTGCTGCAAGGGGCAAGTTGAAATCCCCAAGAACTATCAGCATAGGGGATTCCACTACTAACCAGGTGACGGAGTCTAGTGGATGAGGCAGGAATGATGCAGTGCAGCAGAGAGGGTATACATTAGCAAGAAACCCAACTGTTCCCTACAGCCTAGCTTCAGCCAGAAAATCAGATGGTTATCAAAGGAGCAGAGCCTCTGAAAGCCATCAAGTCCCCCCAGATGACAATTATCATCCCACCCCTTCCTCGAGCTTGTGGCTGGTGCCAAACACAAAAACCAGGTTGACAGTTTTATCTTCAATTAAACCATGTGTCAGGGTAGATTCATTATAAACGGACCTGGCTTTCAGAAATAGCAGCCAAAACCTAGGGCCACTGAGGGTCTGGTGACCTGGCTTCAGGGGTGAGGGATGAATGGTGGGATGGCTTTCACCAGCTGCCCCATCATCCCCAAATATAGCCTGCTCTCAGATTCTCACCACACCTTCCTCTGCCCATCATGAACTCAATATTACTGCCTGCCCTATCCTCTTCCTCAGTTCCATCCTGCCCTCAATCTCCCCCTCCCCCAGGCTGAGGAACCCATACAGCCTCACTCCCTACCACTTCACCAATCCTACACAATCCACAGCAGGTTTTTCACAGCAGATCCCAGCACTGTTCTCAACTGCTTTTGTCCTAAGGCACTCAGCTGTGAGATGTGTGCTCGGTGCCTGTGGGTAACCCCAACATACCCCCATCCCTGCTGCCATTCCCCAGTCCAAGAATTACAGTCCAAGTTTAAAGTAGGTGACTGATTCCAATATGACTAACAAGCCTGCCCAGATGCCAGACCCAGTCCCCATGCAAAAGCATTGCATTTTTTTTAGATTTAGATTCTTTTTAATTTTTTAATTTTGTTTTAGGGATATAGTGCATCCAGATTTGAGAATTTGGCCTGGACTCTTCACAACAGAGGGAAATGGCTATAAATTTATTCTTCTAATACTGACCACTTAGCCAACGATGTGAAAGCACTTTAATTACAGGTGTTTATGAAGTTGTCAGCATTTATATGCTAAAAGGACAGGAAAAGCAAATGTCACTCAAAGCAGATAAGGCTCAATTAAAAGTAGACTCAAGCCTCAAAATAACTTGAACTTTCTTTTTCTGGATTTGGCATTCAAGAAAATTGACAAGATAATGCCTGGTAGGGGACAGAACACAATCTGCTATAATGCTTTCTTCCTTTGTCTGCCATTATTTATTTATAGAATAATTTACAAACCATGGCCATACTCTTGCTGTTAATTTCGGCACACATTCATTTCTTTATTTTGGACAGTAATCAGGGAATTAATGAAGTTGATTGTTGTCCACAAAAAATTATGGCATAATAAATCTGTTGGGTTTTGAGGTGCCTCAGATCCCCATTTTTGTTTTTCCTGTGACATAATAATACAGCTGCTGAATGGAAAAACGTATATTTTGGTCAAGTAAATGTGTTTTCTGTAATCATTGTTTATTACTAATTATCTCATAAACACTGTAAAAGAATGAAAAGTGTTTCTGTTATTGTCTGCCTTTGCACAGAGAAAATTACCTTTAAAGAGTATTAAAAGAGAACAAAAATTGTCCCAAGTCCCCATCCTTATTTGATTGGTCAATACTGTAATTGTTACCCCATTCTTCTGCTCATTGTCTTGCATGTACTTAATTTGAAGACTCAATGTATTCTGCTTTTTCAACTTTTCTTTCTTTTGTGATCCTCGTGGATCTCCCCTAATTTTTTTTTAAAGTATTGAAACAATTCCTGTGCTGTTTATCATATGCCACTGCTTTAGGTATTGATCTAGCAATGACTGATAGGACAGACCAGTGTAAGGTAAACTATTTCACTAATATCCTTGAAATCTGAGATGATCAGAGTGAAATTGAATCTTTATGAGATAAATGTTTCTTTCAACATTTGAGCACTAACTTGATCTTTGTATCCATTTTAGCTTTTAAGAGGCTGCAAACCATTTTAGAATATGGTACTAGGAAACACGCACACACCAATAACCCTATTATTTTATAAAATTCATAAAGAAATCATTTAGTCTCTAGCTGCTGTTCCCTGTCTTGGCATAGAAGGTGAATAAAAAATATATCACAGTGCTAACAGAGAGGAAAATATTTCTGAATCTAAGATGTCCCTGTTTTTTGTTTTTTGTTTTTTGAGGGGCTGGGTAACTGAGCCAAATGGAGGAAAGTCTCAAGCAACTTATCCATTAATAGTTAAGCTGAGAGTGAGTTTGTTGGCTAAGCAAAGGTTGAGCATGTAGATCTTGTCTTTAATTGGCAACCTTTTGATCAACTTAACAATTAATGGACATTACTGGAGAGTTGCTTTTACTATTATTTCACACATTTTATAGAAAAAAATTGCATGTTTATGCATGGGTTTGGCAGCAATAGTGGTATCCTTAAGTGCATATCAATGTGTAATTTGATTTTGCAAGCATATTTATCAAATGAACGTGTCTGTTTAAAGATATGCATTTAAACTGTTTTAAATATATATCTAAAATATGAGACAATAATTGAGCTAAGAAGAGAAATACCTGTACATGAATGTGCTGCAACTCTGACTTGTTTTCTTGGACGACTGATTTTGTGGAGCTTGGCTACTGCCCACAGTTGGCTGAGGTTTGGGGATCAGACAACATGATTGACCAGGGGAGAAAAGTTTGACTCAAAATTGCCCTGGGTACAGTTTGGGATAAAAGTGGTGTCTTGTGTGCCAGTGCTGACTGGGTCAATCACTTCAGGCAATGTGCATGACTCTATAATTGATAAAATTAAATGACATGAATCAGTTCTGATGGTAAGATATAGAGATATTGCAACCTAAATATACTGAGAGGTGAAAAGAACTAAGTGATTAGGGAAATTGCTTTCAAAATGTCCCACTACCACATAACCTGTTTTCTCATAGTCACACATGCCAGGAGATGCTTCAGAGACTGTCCCTGTGGCCTCAACATATAACATCTATTTACTACTAAAAAACAAAGCTGTATGTTGAGATCCAGGGAAAATGCATTTTTAAAAAACTTGGTGAGATAATTTCTGCTTTTTAATTTGACTTCAGAATGGTAGGGTCATCTCAGAGTCTATTAGGAGCTTCTCCTTTTTCTTTTTTGTAGGCAATGAAATGCTTTGTTTTTTCAAAGCAATTTTAGTTTTATTGTGTCCTCTGGGTTGACTTGCACTCAGTTATCCCTAATACTGTCACGCTTTATGTTTTTGTTAGGTACATTATATATTTTATGCTTGACAGAATTGCTTTTCACTAGAAACTGATGTTTTGCTCTGTTGTATTAGATGTGTGTACTGTTGTGTCGTCTTGTCCTGTTTCTAGTAGCTAATAGCTAGATTCACACAGACCACTAAGCTATAATACTTAGCATTCTGTGTGAACCAGGATATTACATTATGGCTTGTTCAACAAATCATAATTATTTTTGGGGGTTAATGTGATGAACCCAGTGAATAAGTAAATATTATATTATTGTACAAATAGATATATTTTGTGGAATCCTTGAGGCCTGTTAAAATATCCGTAGCAGTATAAGTACCTCTTTTATGTTAATGCCTGGTGTTTGAGGGTCCTAATTTGTTCTTTATTGTTGGCACTAATGTATCTTCCTGTAGTGATAGGATAAATTTCATAGTAATACAGTTTCCATTATGTGATTTTGCATCAGCATGTTTTTGTAGCAATCACTATTTGGATGTGTTTTCATGGTACAGTAAGTCTTCACATGGAGTCTCTAGTGGCTGCAAAATTATTTGTAACATCCTACATGAATAATCATTATTTATGATACAATCTATATTTTATCTACTCTCCTTATGGCTCCTCTTATGGCTAGGTTGTCAATTCAGGAAGGATGTTTTTGATGAAACTGGATATGCATTGGCAGACTCTTAATACTTACACAATGTAAGCCTGTTCTTGTTTTGTTCCTTTTCACAATGTTGTTTTGAAGTCATTTTTCACTGCAAATACCACTCTCAGCGCTGCTTGAATTCACAGAATAGGTCATTTCAGAACTTTAACCCATGTCATTAAATATTCTGTTGACCTGTGAGTTTATTCTTTATTATTTTGTCATCATGCTATTGATAGATAGCCCTTGTCCCAGCAATGCCAGTTTAATGCCAGTTAAACCTTTTTTAGAGATGTGGGAAGAAAATGCTAATTTCATCAGAACTTTTAAAATATCTTTTGTATAAAGTAGGCTGCACAATTCATTGAGCAAAAAATGTTTTTGAGGGTAAGCTGTGTTACAAGACTGCTTTTGGTGGGAAGCCAATTTTATCCTTAGAAGATTAGCTGAAACATATTTGCACAAGTGCTTAAACTGTCAGAATGCCAGCTTCCTTGCTTTTGCTGCCTTTAATCTTTGTAAACTCTGTTTTGTTCTACAGTGCTTTTGTTATTTCACTGGCAAGATTGGATGTTGATGTGTCCGTGCAGGAAAACCAAATTATACTTTTGTTATTTCATAAGAATGTGAGCTATAGCCAGGCTTCCTGTTCTCATACAAGTGAAAGTATTCTCTATTCACAAGCTAGAATGCTCACAAATCAATTGTTTTGTCTCAAATACGAGATTCTGAAACTTCCATTTACATGAGTCGAGTTACGCTTTCAAGAAAATTCAGTCATTGTTAGTTGAAGGTTCTCATTATAAAAGAAACTGTATTACAGACTATGCAAAGTGGTATGAGGAACAGGTGGCCCAAGGGAATAGATATGGCCCTCAGCGTCAACTAACTCTCTGACACAGGACCTACCTTGGTTTTCTGAATTACCCATTTTTGTTTTGTTTTGTTTTGACCCTTTGTTTCTATGACAGGGCTAGAGAAGGGATTGATGTGGTATAGCACAAGAAAGAATTGTGCAATTACACAGTGCTGGTAAAACTGCTTGGGTTGGGGACCAATTTACCCAGTCTCAGCTGTGTCTCCAAAATAGAGTTTTTATATGGCTGATGGCCTTTCATAGGTGTGAAAATGCCAAACTACCTACACTTGCACTAATGGATAGAAGTGCTCCTTGTGTGTTCCTACTGCTTAATAAAGACACCATATTTCATTCTAATAGTCTAGCTTTAGACATGCATTAATAGTTGAAACTGTTTAAAGTGAACTATAGAATAATAAGGAAAATAACAGCTATTAGCACGTGTGCAACATGGACCCATCATTGGTATCTTCATCTGCCTGATATTTAACTGGAATGTGTCTTTGTTCAGGGCATCTGGGCAGTAGGATTGTCCAACAATGTTAGCTTTCTTAGCCATAGGATACAAACAATACCTTGGTGCATGACATAACAACAGTATTTACTTCCAGATGGTAATTCCTATGTTCGCTAGTGTCCAGTCACTGGATACAGAGATTTTATTTGGGATCATCAGGGTACCTTTGGTGATACGTTCTAGCCACATATTCTCTTTCAGCAGTGACTGCTAATTTCTTCTAAGTACTTACCAAGAGATACAAAAGCAGGATTTTTTGCCCCACTTCTCCCCAGTATTTGATATATTTTGAACTATACTGACCTATATACCTTTACATGTCTCATCCTGATATGTATTTTTTCCTAACTATCATACATGGTACAGGCACTGCATCTTTATATGTGTAATAGTTACTATAAGTTGGTTTTCTTACATTTCTGAGATTATGTTTTTTTTTCTGTTTCCATTTAAATTGGTTCCCTTCCTACTCTGCCTCTTAATAACTCCTCAAGGGTTTGTATTTTGAACACAGAACAGTGTGAAATGTGGTGAGTGAACCTTGATGAAGATAAGATAGCTATGCCTGGATATTGGAAACCAAAATCAAAATGGCTGCGGCCTCAAGACTGCTTCACCACGTGCTCTACCACTCTTTTGACACAAATAGTTGCCTTGCAGTGGAGCAATATTAATGTCTGGGTGGTTGTATGTATTCTATGGCAGTTAGCACTTCATATTAACTGTAGGTACTTG